>NW_021852138.1:123728-139615 GCF_003651465.1 Formica exsecta
ACAACATTTCTCTCACCATTTATAAAAGATACAATAAATATGTATATTTTCTTAAAAGTATATAAATATAAAAGATATCTTTATGAAATAAAGTTTATAATTAAAAATTACAAAATTATAAATTATTTTCGTATAAAATCCCGGCGTATCGACATATCTATAAAAAATAAAATAACATATAAAGTGTGTCCCGCATCCGTTTGACAGGAAACTTTGAAAGTATGAAAATGTCACATCGATATTATATATATTCGCGCTATAAAACTTACTCGAGGCACTTTAATAAGGAACGGGCGGAAACGATCAAGATCCGGAAGCTTCGGAATAAAGTTCTCAGAACATCATCGCGGCTCGGCTGCGAATGTCATGGACGGTACGTCGTCGACACGTGACGTGGAATTTCGTTCCAAGAGAGCGCAAGCTATCCGATTCTTATCGGTTCTCCGACACAAGCCGCGGAGCCGTTGACCCGTCTGGGGTCTGGGGCTATACGAATGGCATGCGCACACGACGCACGGATGCACGCACAAGAGATGGGCATGTACGTACGCGTGTACAGATGCAACAGCGTTTGTGTCTCTCGCCAAAGACGGACGGGATGATAAGCGCGTGTTCGTGGGCGTGCTGGTTAGATATCTGGCTGGGAACACAGGAGGAACGCGCGTTGGACGAGAGACCGACCTTCCAGTAAGGGACAACACGTGATGGGACAGAGCAATAACTGTCAACTCGGTGAAGAGGGACGCCAACGAGAATGACGCGACTTTTGTGTATCCTCGAATGTATATCGAATGATGTCACCGTATCGTACGAATATAGGGTTTACTTTACTCAGTTAGGGATTGCTTTCAGATTGTCCTGCGAAGGCGGGTCAAGAATCACCAAGCAATATTTTTGATGACTCGACGACGACCACGTGGTATCACCACTATTCGCGTCACGAAATATTTCCACATCTTGACTCTGAAATTTTGTATTCGCTCGAGCCTCTGTTGTAAAAGATATAACTCTCGTGTATCATTCAAGGATTTTCACGTAAAATAAAAATAATAATAAAATTTTTTTTTTCCAAAAAATTATTAAAAAGCAAGCATTTGTAACAAATTTTAAGTCAATCTTGCTAATTTTTTTTTTTTTTAATGCGGTAGACGATTTTGACGAAAGAAAAGCCTCGAGAATATCGCCCGTTATCTTTTCGAGCAGTCTTATCGCACGCGGTTAAATCTCTAGAAATTTTCCGTTTCGGGGCATGAAAATAAGCAAGGATACTTAAGGAAGAGGCGGTATATACCTTGTTCATGGCGTGATATTATCCCAGAAGAATGTTTAGGGGAATGCATGGGTTCTCGCGTACAAACTTTCTACGGGAATAGAGGAGGCGCCGTCACGGAGACTCGTAAAAAGCACCGCGAGCGTGGTCTTATGAGTTTTAAATCGTGAATTATAACGCAAAGCGAGAGGAGATACTGCTCTCTGGAAGGGATCCAAGTCATATTACTGCGAAACAGTAGGCGGCATTGTACGATAGAGGAGTAATTTTATATAATTAAATAAATAAAAGTATAATGTAAAAATGATGTAGATGATATATTTTAATTTTTTAATCGACTACAAAACAATTATTTTTTTGTTATTCGATCTATTTGCAATATATGCATCATTTGCATAACTATTTTTAATCTTTCAATAATTATTATATCAACAAAAATAATTATTTGTTTTGAATTGAATTTATGCAAAATCTTTTTATTAATATTAATTAAATTTATAATCCAAAAGTTACAATTCTCATACATTTATTATAATTTTCTTTATGGTTGCCTTTAATAATTGTTGCATTTAAAAATATTATTCCAATAATATTAATTCCCTGATATAAAAAAAACAATAGAATTGCAACTGATCCTGTATGCTCTTTCTTTTCTATAGTTTGAGATTACAAAAGTCGAGATTACTCATTTTTCATATTCACATTTATTCACGTCTACATTTTACTGGAAATTTTCTTGTGAAAAAAATTTAGTTTTTCAAAATATAAAAAAAGATATTAAAATTGAAACATATATACGCATCAAGTTACAAAATTATTATAAAATTGTTACGTCGTAATCGTAAATAAATATACGACAAATAAAATCTTTTTTTCGATAGAGAGAATTTAAATAAAAAATATTTTTTATTCTTTTTCCTTCTCTATTTTAATTTGAAGCACGTGTTTGCGGTGACGCATGGTTATTCGCGAATTGAACTAGTCGAGGACAGTAATCTTGTCCACCTAATTATGCGAAATTGGTAACATTACTCGAAATCGTGGTCCGACGATAGACCGATCATTTATTTTAGCGCGACTGAATTTATTTTAGCGCTGTTGAAATGGAAAAAGTAATTGCGAACGAGAGGAATGATCCCATTTACGCGACGATGCCTCGCACATATGTACGCGCGTGCGTTTCAGCGTATGAATCTCATTACGTTACGTGACATTTAGAAAATGTGCTTTTATAAATAAAAATAAAACTTGGAAAAATTCGCGGAATCGCTCTGTTCAAACTTTTCGTTCTGGAGATTGCATCTTGTGTAAAATCAATTAAGTTCAATTACAACGACAATCACGTATCAATAATTATTTAATCGACTACAAAACAATTATTTTTTTGTTATTCGATCTATTTGCAATATATGCATCATTTGCATAACTATTTTTAATCTTTCAATAATTATTATATCAACAAAAATAATTATTTGTTTTGAATTGAATTTATGCAAAATCTTTTTATTAATATTAATTAAATTTATAATCCAAAAGTTACAATTCTCATACATTTATTATAATTTTCTTTATGGTTGCCTTTAATAATTGTTGCATTTAAAAATATTATTCCAATAATATTAATTCCCTGATATAAAAAAAACAATAGAATTGCAACTGATCCTGTATGCTCTTTCTTTTCTATAGTTTGAGATTACAAAAGTCGAGATTACTCATTTTTCATATTCACATTTATTCACGTCTACATTTTACTGGAAATTTTCTTGTGAAAAAAATTTAGTTTTTCAAAATATAAAAAAAGATATTAAAATTGAAACATATATACGCATCAAGTTACAAAATTATTATAAAATTGTTACGTCGTAATCGTAAATAAATATACGACAAATAAAATCTTTTTTTCGATAGAGAGAATTTAAATAAAAAATATTTTTTATTCTTTTTCCTTCTCTATTTTAATTTGAAGCACGTGTTTGCGGTGACGCATGGTTATTCGCGAATTGAACTAGTCGAGGACAGTAATCTTGTCCACCTAATTATGCGAAATTGGTAACATTACTCGAAATCGTGGTCCGACGATAGACCGATCATTTATTTTAGCGCGACTGAATTTATTTTAGCGCTGTTGAAATGGAAAAAGTAATTGCGAACGAGAGGAATGATCCCATTTACGCGACGATGCCTCGCACATATGTACGCGCGTGCGTTTCAGCGTATGAATCTCATTACGTTACGTGACATTTAGAAAATGTGCTTTTATAAATAAAAATAAAACTTGGAAAAATTCGCGGAATCGCTCTGTTCAAACTTTTCGTTCTGGAGATTGCATCTTGTGTAAAATCAATTAAGTTCAATTACAACGACAATCACGTATCAAATAATTCAAAAATTGTTCATGTATCCCTCATGGATCCACAAAAAAAAAAAAAAGAAAAAAAAAAAGAGAGAGAGAGAGAGAGAAAAAGAAATATCTACAATTTTCCTTATATTTACGAATCGTATATATTATATTTTTCATTCGCGCGTTATATCTAAAAATTTCTTTCTGTGGCTCAGATATTTTTTGCAGATGAAGTTAAAGTTGCTAAGGGCTAAGGGCGTCGAAGGACGATCATCGGATGATCGTTGCTTCGGGGCAGGAAGAAACGGCGGCGTTTTAAGATTCGCCAAGGACGAAATTACACATATGGAGAGGAGCCTGCGAAATAATGATTATAGGTTACTCGTTTTAGCTGGAAGTCTCTCTCGAGCCCGGATCAACCTGGCCTTAACTCGTAACTTTCGCTTTGCTTTATCACAATAACTTGTGGTGAGCGTGCTATTCGATATTAAAAAATGGAGCAATTATAAACGCAACTGTAAAGAAAATTATAAATGCATAATCTAAAACTATTGAATTATAAATTTTATCAATATTAATTTAAAAATTGCATAATCCTAATTTAGAATAATTATTCTTGTTGATGTTAGCAATTATTTCGACTTAAATGACAAATAAAAAATTAAGAATCCGTCATCTTAAAAATTTCTCGAGTATAATTTGTTTATAAAATTGAAACAATTTAATTTAAAAGTATTATATCTAAATAAAGAAAAATAAATTATAAATTTATGAATATAAAAAAAATTTTAATACTAATAAAAATTAACATAATTTGATTGACATTTAAAAATCTAATAAATGGAATCGAGAGAGAGAGAGAGAGAGAGAGAGAGAGAGAGAGAGAGAGAGAGATAAAATACAAATCAATTCCATCGATTCATATCAATTCAAATTTGAAGTTTTAGAAAGAGACAAGAAATAAGTCTCTCTTAATTCTTTTAGATTAAATTTTAATTAATACTTATAGAGGGGGGGGGGAATAATATTCAATTGCAACGTATCTTTTCGAAGTCAGATAACCAGTTCACGCTTCAGCCGAGAAACACGAGCGATTTCTTAGATAAAAGCGGCGAAAATTGGCGCCGAGAGCTAATAATGCAATTAGCGATTCTGACAAAACATTGGTATGCGAAATTTAACGCTCGCGCTTACGTAAAATGTGCAATCGTGACATCAGGATAAGAATAGCGTTTCCTCTTGATGAGAAGATTATCGGCGCAAGCATCGCTCTAAAAATACGGAGACGCACGCTGCTCGCAATATCCTTGCGAAATGTTTTTGTTACAATTACACAGCGTACAACACCTTACCACGTTATCGCGAGTTAATTGCTCAAACTCAAGTTGCCAGGAGGTGCACCGCGATTCTCACGACAGCTTGAACTGAACGCAACAAAGATTACTTTGTAAAAAGCAAACAAATTAAAAGAAATTGATGATTTATTCTCGAAAATTGAATATGTACTTAATTCTCAAAGTTAGAACTTTCTTGATGTGTATGTTTCAATTTTAATATTTTTTTTTATATTTAAAAAAACTATACTTTCTCACCAGAAAAATTTTCAATAAAATGCAGATGTTGTAAATAAGCGCGAATGAAGAAAATTTGATAACGAGTAATCTTGACTTTTGTAATCTCAAACTATAGAAAAGACAGCACACAGAATTAGTAATAATTAGTTGTAATTCTACTTATTTTATATCAGAAAATCCTAATATTAATAGAATAAGAAAGTTTTTAAATGCAACAATTATAAAAGACAACTATAAAGAAAATTGATTTAAATATAAAAACTTTTGTATAATCCCAATTCAGAATGAACAATTATTCTTGTTGATGAAGCAATTATTTCAGCTCAAATGACAAATAAAAGATAAAGAATTCCATCATCTTTCTTATTTCTTGAGTTTAATTTATTCATAAAATTAAAATAATTAAATTAAAAAATCTTATGTTTGAATAAAGAATAATTAACTATAAATAAAAAAAATTGAAATATAATAAAATATTATTAAATATATTATATATATAATAAAGTGTTTATAAAAAAATTTAATTTTTATTCTAGGTATGATTTTTTGCCCGAATCGAAAGTGAATCGCTTTTAATTGGTCACTTATAATATAATAAATATCGCGCGAGGAATACTTCTCGTGGTTGTCACGGTTCTAGTCGCCATCCGTTATAACAATCTTGTTAATTTGCGAAGAAGTTTCTCCTCCGCGAGTATAAAAAAAGAGAATTCGTAAAAGACTTCCTTAACATAGGCCTAGCAAAACACGCTCAGCGCTGGTTTAATAAATTGGCGGAAGGAATTCGATGCGCGCGGCGCTCACGACCAGCTGATCGAGGAAAAACATCCGAGAACGTTCATTCGCGCGGGGCTGCTGGGAAATCAATACGCACATAGAGAAACGACGCGGTTCATCTCTCTCGATGCCGATTAATTGCCGATAGAAAGAGATTAATTTAAAATGGATAAAGAGGCACACAAGGAAAAAGTACGCGATAACTTATATACGCTATTATTTAAGTTAGTTAGTAAGTTTTAATTTATTCCAAGAGTTATTATTCCTGAGTTATTATGTGCATCTCACCGGAGATTTTTTATCTAATCAAACTCAAGATACCAGTCGCGAAAATAACATGTGTGTGTTACTCAAATAGAATGTTACATAATTAACGTATAATTTTCCACTTATCAGTGTTATAAAAGATTATCGCGAATAAACTTATGCAACAATATATCATAAAAATCGTTCGAAAAATTATGGTATATTAGCATTTTAATAGTATATTATTTAATAATACGTTCTTATCAATCTGCGTGTGAATTTTTATTGTGGAGAATGAGAATGATAAAAATGTCTAACCCTGTGTGATAAAAATGTCATGGCGTGAAGGGAAAAAGCGATGATGTATTAAATCGAAAAATACATCCGGTTTATAAAAAGGCGCATAAATATACGTACTGTTTGATTCTACGCCAATTGTCGTATTGTTATAAAACGCAATAAAAGAGCGGATGCCAAGAAAAAAAAAAAAAACAAAAAAGAAGAAACTACATAATACAAAATTCAAGTCCATTATATATTCGCGTAATTCATTGTAATTAAGTCCGAGATAAAGAGAGAGAGAGAGAGAGAGAGAGAGAGAGAGAGAGAGAGAGAGAGAAAGATTAGTCCATTTACACACACACACATGCTTTATTTAATATAAAAATTCTCTCCCTCTCTCTCTCTCCGTCTTTCTCTCTCTTTTATATGAATCAAACGTATGTATTATTTTAGTCAACTCTCAAAATATTTTACAAAATCGATGCAATTATCAGTGAATTTATAAAGATAAATAAATATCAGGTTTGTAAAATTGATAAATTGATATCTATATTTATATCTATGCATATCTATTAATATCTAAGACTTGATATATGTTTATATAACTAAATAAAAATAATAATAATTAAATAATAATAAATAAATAATAAATTAATTTATATTGGTCCACTCTATCGTTTAATAAGATTAATAATACATCTCACAAATTAAAAATGCATACGACATTTAATATTCACAGATTTTTCGAGAGTCTGAATCGAACATATGATAAACAAGATAGAATTACGTCAGGATGATTAAACGCGACACCGTTCTATCACGAGCATCTGAATCTTGCGACGATTTCCATCAAGCTGGTAAGGACAGTGAGATACTGAATGAAATGAAATTCGAAATACACGGGAAGAAGAATCTCGACGCGATCTCGCGCGCGCGCGCGCGCGCGAAATTCGAGTCGCGCGCGCTCGCGTTTAATAAAGAAAGAGAAAGAAGAAATTCGGTCGCGAGAGAGACCGAATACGATGATGCACTAACCTTGATCGTCGGTCCAGTTTCGAACGAGCACCCCCGCGTCTCCGTGGGCCTCCTCCGCCTCCTCCTCCTCCTCTTTCTCCTTCACCTCCTCCACCTTGCGCTCCTTCACCTGCGGGCGGGCGTAGACGCAGCTGTGAATGACGTTGTCGTCGGGACTGCTCGAGGACTTATCGCGATGACAGATCTCGACGCTCACGAGGAAAGGGGTCCTGGGCCCTTTCTTTCCGCGACCCCGTGTAGGGGGACAATCCGTGTCTCTCGCACCGCGAAATTCCACGAATCTTCCTCCTCGTATCCCTCTCCTCTATCGCGACTTCCACTCACTCTCTTTCTCTCTCCCTCTACCTTTCTTTATCACCGTACACACGGAAAATGGCAGCCCTACTGTACTCGCGGGCAGGCCAACGCTTGCCAACTCGCGCACTGACACGGACCGAAGGGCGACCGCGGGAATAACGTATCCGCGGATGTCTCAGAACGGCTCCCGACGCGATCGGACCTCACTTCCGGTGGTCGAGGGAGAGGGAGAGGGGGTCGCGTGGGACGATCGCGCACTGACGAAGGGCCGAGTCCACGCCGAATTCGGGAAAGGAAGCGCGAGTCGGTGTTTACGACGCGGCACCGCGTACGTTCTGCAATTGACCCTGCATCCCGTTGGCATCACTGTGTATGCAGCTAACTGTCGCTAACGCGAGCTAGTCCCCGGCTCCGCCGTGAGATGGCGACGGGCTTCACGGGTGGGGGAGGGGGCACGTTGACAAGTTGCCGTTCTTGCAGTTATTGCTTCGATCAGCTGAGCGACGGTTCAGATGGTTCGAAAGATTTGACACAGAGGGCTCTTGCATACACGCAAGATACGTTATATTTTCGCAATTTTACATATATATAATAAAAGTATTTTTTATTATATGTCGCAATCTTTATATATAATTTTATTTTTTTTATATTGCAATATTACTTTACTCTATTATATCTAATCAACAACAAAAAAAATACATATATGTATACCAGAAAAAAGTTTTGCAGGAGACGTCATGTCGATACTTTCGGTAGAATTTATATCTGTAGTAGGAACATGAAATTTCCTGTATAAAGAGAGAAGTGCTATTGCTTTTCTACTTTTAAAAGTTGGTATTACTTGTTGTAGGTCAAGTTTATTTTTTGACACTGCCGGTAAAATCGTCTTTTCGTGCTAATTCACACTATATATCTATATAAATCATCAAGAACATCTTAATTTTTATTCAAATTACAATTACTTAAAAATAACAATTTATTTAATATAGAAAATCTAATAAATTTGTGGCATTCTTAATCGTACTCAAATTGTTCTAATTAATTATGCGATAAAAGCTATCTAAATAAAACAATATAAATAAAATATGCTTTTTTGCCTATTTTTGAGTATTTTTCTCAAAATAAGTTATTTAAAATTAAAAAATAATGCGGTCTCTTCTGTAGTTATATGTTGATAGCTATTAGCATTTATCGACTAGTAAAATATTTCTTGACGATCGAAAGTGTGTTGACATAACATTACGTATTTATTGTAATGTCATGTATCGAGTATCGTTAGTCTTCGATGGTCTCTCGAAATGATAAGATCTCGAAAGTGTTGTGATTATATATACTTTGAATATTACATAAATAGTGATAATAGATCGTCAGATTTACAACAGTTAATTTTTATTTATGAGGATTGCATATTTGAGTAATAAAACTTGTGGCATACAACCTTAATATACAGGGTAAGTTAATAGAAATAGAACACATACATATATGTATATCTGTCGTTACATTAACGAAATATGAAAAAATAGAATAAAGAATTTAAATAATTCTAATATACAAGTACAACACAAGCATAGTTTTATTTTCTCAAAGTTAACTTTGACAGTTATTTTAACAGAGAGACGATTTCGAAGGCATATCATAATAATGTGTATATTGTGTATACGTTAAAATAATTTTAATTAAAGTAACATAATAAATATAAACAGAATAATTGTGCATGATTTATACTTGATTCAATTTATGAGACAATACTACAAGAAGTAAAGATTGAATAAAATTAGATATATATAATAACGATTAATCCTCCCTTAGACGCAATATCCAATACATACACGTTATAACGTTATTGATGTATAACATTCAAAATTAAAGTATGTACAGATGTTAAAGCAGATTAAAATAAGAATTGTTTAAAAATAAAAATTATCTTTGCCACCCCACATTAGTTTTGTTTATTTAATATATTGCTAACACTTTAGCTTTTTCTATCCATCCTAATAATTCGGGAGAAAAATATTGCGTCTAACGGAGAGTTAAACATATACATATACAACACAGAATAGTATCGATAATAGAAAAGATATAGGCGGAACAAAATATATACAATATATGACTTTAAAAACACGTATAAAAATATGTAAATATTGATACGTATAACGGAACTTGATTTGTTACAAATTCAATGTGCTTTTCCGTTAAAACTGAGAGAAATGTCTTATTGGATTTTTCAATCAGTGACAAATAAGCAATTGAGCTTTGTTTACGATTGAATGTAAAAGCTTTAATTCATAAATGAGAATTTGGTAAAATAAACTGTTTTTCCGAAATTATATCTTATGCAATATTAATTTTGTTTAAAAAAAATTAAATAAATCGATTTAGATTATACAAAGAGTACCTAACACGATTAATAAAGTTGATATAAAAGAAAAACTGATTTTTTATTATTTTTATTATATATTTTTTCTTTGAGATTATCTAAATTATGTCGTAATGTTATAATAATATAAATTATGTTACATTTTATCTTCAAAATCAAGAAAAGTATTTAAGAATTTTATTTCTAATTTGAAACTTATATTCTTTCTCTCTATTTAACTTAAAATATAAAAATTATAATGTAAAATAAAAACATCTAGTAAATTGTAATAAAATTGGTAAAACAGATAATTCATTACAATAGACAAACTCAAGTAAATACATATGAAATTATTATAATTATACTCTAGAGAAATAAATTTAGACACAAAGGCAAAGAGTGCATGTATATATGTGTATATATTATACACATATATATTATACACATATATTGATTACCCAAAATATTTATTTACTACGTAATATTGTCTCATATTTTTACATGCCTTTTCTTCTACGAATCATTTGCTTGCAATTTACTCAACCTTTGATGTTTTACGTTGTAATTTCTATATCATAAACTATCATTATTTATCTTATTCTCTCTCTCTTTCTCCCTCTTCCTCTCCCACCCCCTCTCTCTCTTTCTCTCTCTCTCTCTCTCTCTCTCTCTCTCTCTCCCACTTTCTTCTAATCTTCATATTCACGTAATATAAGAAATTTTTCTCAATCTTTTATATAGCATCACCTTCCTTCTCTTTCGCGCTAACCATCTCTCTTGCTTTCTTTGTTGCAGCGATCACTCAATCAGCAATCGTGTGGATCGTCGCGGCCACCCGACGTATTGCGAGTGCGGCGAGGTGACGAGGCCCTTATGACGACGCGAGGAGACGGCCGAGAGTGCCCTGGCCACATCGCAGTCCGATTTCTAGGCCCCGTTCACTCTACCCGTCCTCGACCGTCCTTCCGGCCCTTCGGCCGGCGATCTCTCTCGTTGAACTCTACTTATATGTTTTCCGGCAGCATTTCTCATTCCGCTCTCATGGCACTACCGCACGTGTCTAAATCAACATTCGCGTTTAAACGCATACATCAATACGTACGGACGTACCAGACGTACACATATACACATACTGATACGGAACGCAGGAATGAGGAAATAATCTTTCAATTCTCCCGGCGACTTGTCCGCCGACTATAAAGAGTAGAATTGCTCCCGCAGTAGTTGCTGCAATGTTACCACGTGGTTATTGCGTGGTTAATTGGTACAAGGGCGGTTCGTGGCTAGTAATTACCAGTGGCTGTGCCGCGAGCTTGGTGGTAATTGAGCGATTGACGCGATTATAAAGCGCGCGCGACGATGAAAAGTACCGCTCGCGTGATGCATATCGCACGATCTGACGAAAGGTAAGCGCAAATTGGTTATCACGTACAGAATGAATAATTTCACTCTATACTGAGATGCTTAATGTTACATAAACAGTGCATTACGAGCTCAATGGCGTTTTGTTAATTATTAATTGTTAATAATGTCTTGAAAATATTTTTTTTTTTCGTGACATACATACGTATAATAGAAAATGTTAAATTAGACAATCTTGGAAAGAATGAATATGATTCGAAGGAAGAATTAGTTTTGCGTATATTTTAACTTTATATCATAAACAGTGACTGTTGGCCTCTACGCTCGCGCTAATTAATTTCATTCGACGATAGCGCGCGCTTTGAATTCTTCCGACGTTATTCCCACCCCCTCTCTCTCTCTTTCTCTCTCTCTCTCTCTCTCTCTCTCTCTCTCTTTCTCTCTCTCTTGCTTACTATCTAATCAGAAATTTAATAATTTTCTACATAAATCTATTTTTTTAAATATAATTATAATGGCTTTAATATTTCTTATGTTTACTCCTTCTCTCTTTTTCATATATGTTTACGACAGAGAAAGCACACTGTACTACATTTTATTTCTTCATTTACTCTTTTTTATAATGAAATTTTTGCAGATATTTAAAGTAAAAAATAACATGACATGTTTAAAATTGCTACTAAGTGGCAGTTTAACACTCATCATCATGACAGCTCTTGTTACCGCTGAAGACAGTTTACCGAAATATATAATACCAGAGCATTATAACATCAAACTTAAAACATATATTGACGATAATAAATTCTACGGTGAATGCAATGCTAGTATCAATATTATTCAACTAACGCAGAACATAAATTTGTATGCGGAAAAACTATGCATAATTGACATAATCCTAATTAAATCTTTAGAAGGATTTGATAAAGATGATAAAAAAATTAAAATTATTAAATCAGAATATTCATATAATAATGAAACGCATATTATCAACCTTTATTCCACGGAAATGTTACAGAAGAATTATATTCTAAATATGAGATTTATAGGTACTTTAACTGATAATAGAGGAATTAGAACTTTCTACAAAGGATGTGAAAATACAGTGTTAGTAACTCTCTATCAAATGTTAAATATGTATTATATTATTAAACATACATACACACACATATATATATATATATATATATCAATATGCATATGTGTGTGTAAGTGCACGAGCGTATATGCATGCATGCAGATACGTGTGCCATCGCATCCCGCCGACATTTTGCCTGCATCGCTCGCGGCGAGGTGCGCTACCCCTTCTTCTTCAACTTGGCATTCTACTTGGTTGATGGCATCATTTATCGCAAGAAAAATAATGAGATTAGGATAATCTACCACATATTTATTTTTTTTTATATATAATACATTAATATTATTATAATATCTATATAGTAAATTATCACAAACAAAAATGTTATTACACATTGAATAATTTTAATATAAAAAAACATTTTTTAATCGTCGTGCATAGTGTATTAAACAGTATATAATATAATAATAATATAATAAAAGATATGTGAAACTATTCTTTGCATACTATGAAATAAATTCTCTAGTTTCTGATAATATTTTTATACTTGTAAAACACAATTTATCTTTATGTAATTTCTGCTCTTAAAATATGATAGGTGGTCGCCTGCAATGCATTTCAAGATATCTTACGCATAACAAATATTTCCATGCTGGGATGATCCAACATTTAAAACCACCTTTAACATTTCTATAATGCACTATAAAGATTACATGGTTTCGTCGAATATGCCAGGACGAGAAGAAGAAGCAGATGAAAACGGCATGGTATGGACACATTTTGATGATGAATTGATGATGTCACAATACAATGTAGACAACACAATTTATTTGATTATTTGTATGCACAAAGTATCATAGCAGGTATCACGCTGTTTTTAAAACGCGAATGGGAAGATGTAAAGGTGATTTCGAAAGTAGATAATATCGCAATTCCGAATTACGAAGATGACATGATAAATTTGGGACTTATTTTTTATAGGTAAATATATGCGAATATGCCAGGACGAGAAGAAGAAGCAGATGAAAACGGCATGGTATGGACACATTTTGATACCACTTCTCCAATGCCGATTTATCTGGTTGCGGCAGTTATGGCTAATAAATCAGAATTTTCTAAACTGAAAGCTGGAATTGATGATGTCACAATACAATGTAGACAACACAATTTATTTGATTATTTGTATGCACAAAGTATCATAGCAGGTATCACGCTGTTTTTAAAACGCGAATGGGAAGATGTAAAGGTGATTTCGAAAGTAGATAATATCGCAATTCCGAATTACGAAGATGACATGATAAATTTGGGACTTATTTTTTATAGGTAAATATATGAGTAAAGGAATAATATAAAGAGATGACTTAATTTATTAAAAAATAGACAATTATTATTTGTATAGTTAATGTTAATATAAAGCAAAATCTATAAAATGTTGTGATATCTGAGTTTGTTCAATTAAAAACATATATTTTTATTGAAAATCAAGTATATCTTAGAAATTAGAAATATTTATACACTAATGTTGCAATAAATAATAGTAACATACGCAAAACTTAATTGTTAGAAAAATGACTTGAGTGTGCGTTGGAAATGTTTTGATCGAATAAAATGTTCCGGAAAAAATTCGGTTTATATTTGACATCCCCTTGTATATGAAAGAGGTAACTTTACATAAAGAGAAAATCTCATTAAACACATTAAATAGGCCTTACACATAGACACACAATACAATTAACTGGACATTATTTAAAAATAATTTTTAGAGCATCAGATATTATATATGATGAAGATAGAGACCCACCTGGAAGCAAAGTCAAAGTGGCGCGCTTAATAGGATATAAAGCAGCACAAGAATGGTTTCATAATGTATTTAAATCATCTTGGTGTTCTATCCCGTGGTTGCACAAAGCTTTTATTACATTCATGGGAGCATATGCTGTCGATAAGGTCATTTTTATATCTTTAAGATTGTTAGTCAGTACGTTAAATACTTGTTGACGTATGGCAACAAGTATTTGCAAAATATTTTTAGTATCTCTAAACTCTTTTTATTTCATGAAACTAGAATATTGATTGCATACACTCGATATTCTTATATTTTTATAAAATTTGAAATATAAGATAATTATGAGCGAAAGCTGGCAGTTACATTATGTAGACTTAAATTGAAGTAATATAGAAATAAAATCTGTAATAAAACAGAAATTTTTCTGAATGTTTTTAAGAGAATAATTATTGTAATATTAAATAATACACATTACTTTAGCAATATCTTATTATGGTTTCAAAAGAGATATTTCTTTTATCATCAAGACACACACACACACACACACAACACACACACACACACACACACACACACACACACACACACACACACGATCTATATGTATCGTAAATGCGAAGTTTTTCTGCAAATTTATATCACATTAAAATTTTCTTTCCAGGATTTTCCAGAGACTCGGATGATGGATTTGTACGTCGTCCAAATTCAACATGAAATTTTGCATTTGGATGTTGATTTTCAGTCTTATACGTCACAAGCCGCCTTCTCTGAAGTAATCTCTTACCTCAAAGGTATGATAATGAAAATATAATTAAGAATTGTCAGTGTAAATCGTTTTTAAACATAAGTGATATATAAAAAACTTATTTTTCTTGATATTTTAATTAATTGATTAATATTAAATATTGTACTATAAAAAATATATATACACATATACTTATGTATGTATATACTTAAATATATAGGATGGCTCATACATAACTGTTAATAGTTATTAATATCTCATGCTATCAATTTTAATCGCTCTGGTCTTAAACTTCATAGATGTCAGCGGCCTTTAAATCTATGTCAAGATTGATTTTCCTCCGATCCCTTTAAAGTAAAGAATAAAGCCAGGATCAGATTTGAAGTTCTAAATGGTTCTCTATATAAAATTAGTTCTTTCCATAATCTACATTAGCAAACGAATAACTTTTTTCTAAAATATTTTTTCTTAAAATCATTTCTTTAAAAGTTATGAACCCTTAAACTTCGAAATTTAGTGACCTAATTAAATAAGGATTGACTGAAAATGAAATTAAAACGCAGAGTAATATAATAAAATTCAATTTATTAAAATTAAATGCTCAAAATGTTCAACATCAAAATCATTATTATTCTCATATTCAATATTTTTAGTACAGCTATTTATATTTTATAACATACAATTATAATTTAAACTTACTTTTTTATTATAATTTTTTATTATAATTTTTTATAAATATTA
>NW_021852138.1:139888-148955 GCF_003651465.1 Formica exsecta
AGTGTATAATATATTCTATGAGATGATCAAATATACATACATATATATATATATATATATATATATATATATATATATATGTATGTGTGTGTGTGCATATATATATACATATCTGTACGCAATATATGTATATAGAATTATACTTATAGAAAAATAAGAGAAGAATAAAAATACACGCGCGTGCGTTGTAATAAATATACTTTTAAACATACTCAATCACGTATTCTTTTTTTTTTTTCATGACGTATAGTATCCGTTATATTGCGTATGCTGCAACATGTTGTTACTGAACAGTTGTTTTGGGATATTATGCACACATGTATATGTGATTAGTAAGTAGTATACTATAATGTAAAATAATTATATGAAATGAAGTTAAGCAAATATTAAGAATAATAATATAGATTTTGTAAAATATTTGTTTTTTTGTCATTGTACTTTGCTTTAAAATTTTATTCTCTTATTTAATTTAATGTTACAATTTTCAATTTTAGTGATTATAATTTTGTTTATTTCTACGATTACTGGTCAGCTTTGAGAGCTGCCTATTTTTCTAGTCAGAAATATAATTTACTAACAAGGCAAGAAAAATATAATGCCGTAAACGGGGTAGAACAACTGAAAACTTGGATGAATCAAAAGCATTATCCTGTAATAAATGTAATACGAAAATATGATCAGTCACGGTTTAAAGTCGAGGATATAACAATAGAAATTGTCAATATAACAGAGAGGTTGACTTATACTACGCAGATACAATTGGATTTTAATAATACTTCGCCTGATATTTGGCTACTCTACGAAAAATATATGGCGCAATCCAATAAACGATATATTCGGAAGATTGAAAATCTCAAAAGCGATCAATGAATCATATTCAATTTACAACAAACTGGTAAATATTAACTTATAAATATTATTCTCTTATATTTATTCTAAGTAATTAAATTTTATTCATTAGTTCATATTTTCATTTTTATATTTCGAACTAATCCAAAGTATATATATATTTCATACATAATTAAATATATAGCAAAAGATATACAAAGTAAACTAATAAAAATGACCACCAAGATTCGGTCAAAAAGCATATATTATATCAAATATGCTTTTTTACAGATTCGCGATTGTCAATGTTCAATGGTTTACCCTATATATGTATTAAACCAAGAAAAAATACAATTAAAATTACAGTTCATTTCCTTTTGCATGTAATTCAAACAATTTATTTTTTGAATAGTAACAGTGATAGGTTAAGAGCACGAACAATACAAAGTGGAGAAGTTGGCAAATAAGTGTCAAAGCGCGATTATTGGTTCCCTAATTTTTTATTGTTAAATCGTAGTAATAAGCTTGTGTTACATCCGGGCTCGTGGAAAATTAAATCGGGAAGGAACGCAAGTTATACTTATATTAATTATATTATATCTTCGAAACACACTCTCTCTTTCTGTTACGAGACAAGTGTTTCCGAGTGGAATGAACAATGCTGGGCCTAAGACAGGTCAACGGCCGGAAGGGTCGCTCTTACTCTGTCAGTAGGGCGTTCATTCGGCGGTCTCTTTTCAGTAAGGGAAGTGAATCCCTGTTATGCAAGGGATCTTGTGCGATCTCAGAATACGGGAAAGAGAACGGGTTGATAAGCTATTCGTATTTAAATTATAAATGTTACATTTATTCAAAAAAAGGAAGAAGAAATTTTGAGAGATAAAATATATTTAACATTCGGTATTATATGTATAAAAATTAATTATTCTTAAAATTTAATGTATGCGTGTGTGTATATATGAGTGTGAGAGTGAAGGAAAAGTTTTCTCGCGAGTATTACATAAATACGGAGGACATCAACCGGAATAAAAAAGGGAACACTAAAATTTAAATTCCGGCTGGGAATTTACATATAAAAAATTTCAAAAATATAATATAAATTACTAAATAAATAAGAATGTGAATGGGAAAGTAAGGATAATAAAATTATTGTACATCTTCAAATTCTATTGTGGAAGGAGGATGGAGCTTTATCCAAAGGGCTTCAATAGGGACGGCTATGGGAACTCGGGAGCCCGGGAGAAAAAACGGGATAATAGAGCCAGCAGGACTTTCCGTAAGGACGCGGTAAAATTCGCCGAGTTCTACGTAATTTGGGCCTACGCTGTAGACTTCCTCAGGAAAGGGATCCTGAATAGGAGGGAACTGTTCTAGGAGATATCTATATCGGGTTTCTCGAGCCTGTTCTTCATAAAAGTCCGACTCTCCTTCGGGATCGTTAGATCTCTGTTCGAAATCTTCCGATTCCTCTTTGAGATCTGGCAGTTCTTCCACGAAGTCCTGGAGGGCCTCCTCAAAATCGTGCGACGCTCTTGGAAGATCACCCGATTCGAGGCCTGAGGAAGGAGGGGGAATAGGAATCCTCGTTGACTGAGGTTGTTTGGAAGAGGCAGGTGAATAGAAAGAGGGAGGAGCGAGAGTAGAAATCCTCGTCGGCTGAGATTGTTCGGGAGAGGCAGGTGAATAGAAAGAGGAAGGAGGGGGAGTAGGAATTCTCGTCAGCTGAGATTGTTCGAGGGGGACAAGTGAGTGAGGACACTCAGGGGAAGACGCTAGCGAATAATGAGGAAGAGAAGAGATGGAAGGAAGAGGTTGTGACCCAGACAGCACAAAAATGTCCTTAGGACGTCCAAAGGGCATTCAGGACATACATGTAGGATATCCTGAGGATATCCTATTTTAATCCTCGGATCTCCTCTGGATGTCCTGAGGAAGAGTAAATGATAGCCGTACACTAGCCTCTGGAGAATCCAGGGAGATCCTGTGGAACATCTTAAGGATTTCTATAGGATATGTTAGGGATATTTTTCATACGTTAAAAGGAACAAATTCTAAAATTTAAATATAAATTAAGATTGCGTTCTGTTATTTACTGCCAATACTAAAAATCTAATACTAAAAATAGTTCACGTTCTTTAATATTTGAGGTTTTCGTGCTGTACATGAATATTTTAGGTTTGGCTTCCGGGTTTGAGTCGTGTAATATTTTCAAAACAATCCAATATCTGAATTCCTTATGTTGGGATTGCATCAGCATCAGAAATTGAACTGATAAAAAATAATTATATTTTTAATTTCCTGTTAGTTGCTCTTTGCAAGCTTTATATAATTCTCATGACCAAATCTCAAATACGAGTTCGCGCGTCGCATAGCGGTAAACAAACGAACTAGCGGTTGAATACTATTTTTTGTAAAGTTTTTGGAATGTTGCGCATAGTAACATTTCTCATGAAATATTAAATAAATAATAATTTTGAATATATGAAAATGTGCGCATCAAATTCAATTATTAATATTAAACGAAATTAATGTTAACAATTAATTGCACATGTATATATCCTCTGGAAATCCAAAGGACATCCAATATAATAGACAGGGCAGATATCCTACAGACATCCAGGGGTTATCCAGGGGACATTTATAGGACATTAATACTTATTACAATACTTAAAATTTCTAAATTATATTAAATAGCCTACATAACCGAAAGTAATCATGTATGCATATTAAATTTTCATAAAATATATTTATAATAATATCTTAAAACATCCTACAAATATCCTGAACCATCCTGGACATATTCAGGATGAACCTGAGGACATTTTGTGCTGTCTGGGTCACTATGTAGAAAAAGCAAAATCTCGCAAGCTTACAAATATATGTTTAATACTACAAACACAATAATGAGATATTAAAACAGTGACATACGCGAGGTTAGGATATCTGTCATATGTGCAGTAGGCAATGTATAAAAACGTTCTGTTAAAATATTTTTATTATTTATATATGGGTTTATTTTTTGTATATATATATTTTTCCTGTTGTTTGCTATCCGTAAACAATTAATAATTGTACTCTTTCGAAATTAAAATTCCACATATATCACGACATCGTGAGATTTTACGTGCAAAAGAGTACCGTACAATTATTAAATGTTTACAGACAATATATCATACATAAAACACAGATATACAACAAAAAAACCATATATAAATAAAAACATTCTAACAGGTCGTTTTTATATATTGCTTACTGCATACATGACAGATATCCTAACCTCATGTATGTCACTATTTTAATATCTTATTATCAGTTTTCAGTATCAAACATATTTGTAAGTTTACGAGATTTTGCTCTTCGTACAAAATGACATTGGGTAAGTATTCTTTGCTAATGTGATAGAACTTGGGTACTTTAGTAATGTGGGACAGTTCTTATTGTTAAATATAAATAATAAGACATTACAATTAAAAACGAGTATTTTCTGTTATATCTTCTTAGCTTATAATACAAGAGTATGTATATGTAACATAAGTCTAATAATTTTCAAGTCATTAATCAATTTCTTTTATTTAGAGTGAGATCTTTACGCTAGAAATAAATCATTTTTGGGTCTACGTGTGCTGGGATAACTATTGTACAAGTACAGTATGAGGTGATGTTTTTAAGTATTGTGTTTTCTGACTGTTCGTTTAACCTAAAGAAAGACTGAATTGTGATGATGACAATTATGCTGGTAAGATTGCTTTACAAGATCTTAATGTCACGCTACCTATTTATATTATATCATGTTTATTTTCATATTAAGCAGGCAAAAGTAATAACTCGGCACTAATTTGCAAACCAAGAATCCAGCTTGCATCGAATGTCTGGAGGGAATCCATTAACAAAGCACGAGAATCTTTTAAGCGAGAGTTCAATATTATAGTCTCCGCTAATAGAATCTTGTGATCTGTAATGGAATGATCAACGCTCATTCATTAACTTGCAGTGTCTGTTGAAGCAATAATGATTTTGTACTGTTGACGTGTTAGAAGATTGAATATGAAGATTGAGTTTGAAGATTGAACATTTATATCGCTATTCAGTTAGTGAATATATCAACGAAGACAGTGCTTTGGCATATTATATCCAAATATGGCATATTGTAATATTTATATTATTATACATATTATATATATCTCACAAAAGAAAAATCTTACAACATTTTGTTCTTAACCGATTTATCAGCATTACAATTACATTGCAGTGTACATATGAACACATTATTTTTCAGAGAAATAATCTTGTATCAATATGATAATTATATTTATAATAATTAAAAAATACTTGAAGGTTTACATATATGTACTATCACATATAATGCATATACATATGTTGAAATATGGAATTATTAGAAATATTAGAATAGATATATTTATATATTTGTGTATCGGTGTATTTCATATGGTGAACGAAAAATTTTACCGCACTCTTTCGCACTTGAAATCTTACGATGCCGTGACATACTTGAAATTTTAAGTGCGAAAGAATACGGTATAATTCTTCATTGTTCACCATACGAAATACACCGATATACAAATATATAAATATATCTATTCTAATATTTCTAATAATTCCATATTTCAACATATGTATATGCATTATGTGAGACAGTACATACATGTAAATCTTCAAGTATAATTATTACAATATAATTATCATATTGATACAAGATCATTCTTTGAAAAATAATGTATTTATATGTACACTGCAATGTAATTGTAAAATTGATAAATCGGTTAAAACAGAATGTTATAAGATTTTTCTTTTATGATATAGATAATATACATATATAATATATACATATATAATACATATATAATAATATATATATTACAATATGCCACATTTGCATATAATATGCCAAAGCACTGTCTTCGTTGATATATTCACTAACTGAATAGCGATATAAATGTTCAATCTTCAAACTCAATCTTCATATTCAATCTTCTAACACGTCAACAGTACAAAATCATTATTGCTTCAACAGACACTGCAAGTTGGTGAATGAGCGTTGATCATTCCATTACAGATCACAAGATTCTATTAGCGGAGACTATAATATTGAACTCTCGCTTATGGTCAAACTTGAAATATGAATTTAGGACCTTAAAACAAGAAAAATTTTTACTCTGGAAGTATGCTCGCAAACGCTTCGTTCAAGAGATATTGGCCCGTATTCTGAGCTCACATCTATTTTTAGATGTGCCTCTAAATGTATCTTAGATGACACAATAAATGTGGCGGTATTCTGAGCGCACATTTAGCGGCATATTTAGAGGCAGATCGCCATTTTTAGCTTAAATGCGCAACTTTATAGTGAAAATCGTATTCTGAACCACATTTATAGCACATTTATGCCATTCTCGATAAATGTACCACTAAATGTGCCCGAGGGTACATTAATACGTACATTTCCCAGACAGCACAAGGATGTCCTTAGGACGTCCAAAGGGCATCCAGGACATACATGTAGGATATCCTGAGGATATCCTATTTTAATCCTCGGATCTCCTCTGGATGTCCTGAGGAAGAGTAAATGATAGCCGTACACTAGCCTCTGGAGAATCCAGGGAGATCCTGTGGAACATCTTAAGGATTTCTATAGGATATGTTAGGGATATTTTTCATACGTTAAAAGGAACAAATTCTAAAATTTAAATATAAATTAAGATTGCGTTCTGTTATTTACTGCCAATACTAAAAATCTAATACTAAAAATAGTTCACGTTCTTTAATATTTGAGGTTTTCGTGCTGTACATGAATATTTTAGGTTTGGCTTCCGGATTTGAGTCGTGTAATATTTTTAAAACAATCCAATATCTGAATTCCTTATGTTGGGATTGCATCAGAAATTGAACTGATAAAAAATAATTATATTTTTAATTTCCTGTTAGTTGCTCTTTGCAAGCTTTATATAATTCTCATGACCAAATCTCAAATACGGGTTTGCGCGTCGCATAGCGGTAAACTAACGAACTAGCGGTTGAATACTATTTTTTGTAAAGTTTTTGGAATGTTGCGCATAGTAACATTTCTCATGAAATATTAAATAAATAATAATTTTGATTATATGTGAAAATGTGCGCATCAAATTTAATTATTAATATTAAACGAAATTAATGTTAACAATTAATTGCACATGTATATGTCCTCTGGAAATCCAAAGGACATTCAATATAATAGACAGGGCAGATATCCTACAGACATCCAGGGGTTATCCACAATGGACATTTATAGGACATTAATACTTATTACAATACTTAAAATTTCTAAATTATATTAAATAGCCTACATAACCAAAAGTAATCATGTATGCATATTAAATTTTCATAAAATATATTTATAATAATATCTTAAAACATCCTACAAATATCCTGAACCATCCTGGACATACTCAGGATGATCCTGAGGACGTTTTGCGCTGTCTGGGTACTGTTGCATGAGAAAATTTGGATTCAATTTAATATATATTGCATGTCTCAAACAGTCCACACAAATTTTTGTATTAATTTAACGTAATATGAATATGTTAAATGGTGACGCTAATACTATGTTAATACTTCAACATAAAATGAATGCAAACTTCATAGTAATTTGAAATAAATTTTGTGTAAAATCAATATATTTTTAATGACAAAATTAAAAAAAAAATATCGGTCTGTAGTCACTTTCACTCCATTATAGGATAAAATCAACATTTTTTTCCGTAAATTATTATGTAAATTATTATGATGTAATTTTAACCGATAAATCCTGTCACCAATAATACGGAACATATCCACATATATGTGTTATTTGTACATTTTCTTCAGTTGTTTTAATAATTTAACATTAGTTCTATTAGCACAACAGCAATATGTTAAAGTAACATGAACGTGTGAAATACTCAATACAAAAATTTTAACCGACATATTTTTAACAAGGAAACACAACAGTGTGTGATTATCTTATTCTCTAATTTGGATATTAATGACAAATGATTGGACGATCCTTACGTTTCTATCGCACAGCGTAATCATTTTTCACGGCATTTGTGAAAAATTAAAATGCAACATATGGCATGTGCGCGAGAGTTTAGAGATGTTTAATCGCAAGAAATTCTGAAATATTATTTTTCGGTGAGGGACTTCTTTTTCGCCGTCTATCGAAAGTCGATGATCTCAGGCAGGAGATTTATCCCTCGACCATTCTTGTTATTTTGCTTGCCTGCGATTCGCATGCGGGATTGAGAAATCTTTCACACGAGAAATTATTACACGCATGCATCTCGTCGTGCGTATCAAGTGTATTCATCGTACGGTACTCTGTACAATGTATAAAAAATCCATCGATGATCCTCCGAATGTATATTCGTCTTTGCGTTGTTGCTGCCATTTGTCACGAGAATCTTTGCGTAGAATTCCTTAAAAGACGCTTACGTTTCCCGCATTAATTTCGACGCTTCCCAGTCGAACATTTGTACTATTAATACCTCTACCTTGTCCCACATTAATTATACAACGTAATTTATTGATAGGAATTATTCTTGGATTTTATACCGTTTAATCAATTTTCGATAATATTGCTATTGATTTTCGAGTTTCGATTATCATTCCGATCCAACAAAAATTGAATCTTGTTCAGAAAAGATTGATTCGGAAAGGTAATCACAGATCTCCATAAATAATAGGAAATGTTAGATATGCTCTTTGAAATTAATTAATTACGACGTAAATGGACAAACCTTTGTAATACAAGCCTCGTTTTCTTGTATCGACAATCATAACGCCTTCTTCTCGTTTCACACGTGTGTATCTCGTTAGCAGCACATGTATATCTCGATCTCCCGGTTTCTCGCGGAATTCTCATGGATAGTCGTGTCCTGCTAGATCCGTCTGGCAGAAATAAAAATTAACGCAAGGCGGATTCACAGATTTATGCTCTAGACGGGCATTATCATCTATCAGGATATCATCATCATCTATCACACGTGCATCGCTAAATTAAATGCGCCCAGCGTGATAGATCGCGTATGAGAAGGGCGGAATTGTAATTCGTGTAATTATGGGAGTGATTACACTTGCGATTTGCCTGGCGGTTCAAAACGACTCTTGCGTGAATTTCGCGATTTAACTAGATCGCACGGTGAAATCGTTCGAAATTGTTACGCGATTGATGGAGATAAGGCATGACTCGATTATATATATATATATA
>NW_021852138.1:149004-169869 GCF_003651465.1 Formica exsecta
TGGATTTGAAAAAGATTTTATCTTTTATCAAGAGAACTGTGTTATTTTTTACCGAATGTATAATTTTTTTTCGAAAGCAGTGCAACTAATGGAAAAATCTTGTTCGATAGTTTTACTCGCCTACTCACGAGGGATCATCTCAGTGCTTGTATCACAATATTTTTTTACTCGATATTCTATATAAAATTATACAAATTTGTTATCGTAAAATGTGAATATTTCTTATATTGTTTTTCACGTGTAGAGAAACGTCAATTTGTGAATGTCCTTCAGTGACCTGTCAGTTTCGTCTTCTCGATTGCCGATGATATTGCGAATTCGATTAAATTTCGGATACAATATCTTTTGCTTTTACGGATAATAAATTTCTTTGGGAGTGGCGGACCTTGATCTCTCGCCGCTTTCTTGAAAAAATTTTCGCGGAACGGGAACAATCGCTGACCCGCGCTTTCGGCCCACTTCACCTTGCGGGTGTTTATAAACGGAACGAGCGGTAGTCACCGAGTTGAAATTCAAGCGGCGTCTTCCACGCTCGAGGCTTCATCGCCCGCGGAATAAGGATCCTATTTTATTCTTCTGCCTTTTTTTTTTGTTGTTTACTTTGTTCACCGCCGACTGCTAGCCCCGTAACCTGCTTTCGAACAGTTTGCGCGTGCGGAAATTCAGAGATATCTCTCTCACTCTCTTTCTCTCGTATAGTACATTTTTATGAAATACATTTTTCCGAAAAAAATTGTTAAAACTTTTTACGATATGCTTGACTTTTAACGTAAAGTGAAACTTTTCTAGCACGTCACATACCACAGCTGTAGCTTGATAAATTACATTAAAAATAGGTCTAACTTCGTATTTTCCAGAATTGTGATGTAATAAAACATTTCTGAAGCTGAAATCATATCAAATATAAAAAAACTATAAAAAATAATTATCTTTTTTTTTTATTTTGTTTTATTAAATTATGCAACTTTGTTTTTTGTGAATATAAATATAAACAAAATTGACAATATTCAAATACGTTAAGAATATAGCATTATTTTAAATATTTGTTGAATATAAGACTTGCAGGAAGTGTAATATATAACAATAGCTTGTTAGAAACTTGGAGATGCGGCATATGTTTACCTCGAAATTATGCGCACCGTAACATTATATTCTTTACGAAAAGACTTATTATATATGTGCGCGCGAGTTAAACGGTACTACCGACTGATGCGACCGACGCAATTACTAAGCCACGCGGTCAATCTCGCTAACAAGACGTCGCAACACAGACCAATTATTTGATATATCCGCATGAAAGATCGGAATTTTCAACGTATTTATAAAAATACGTATTGCTAATGCGAATTAAAAATATTGTAAGATAGTCGCAAGATAAATCAAATCTTAGAGTATCAATTACAATTTAACCCAGACAGCACAAGGATGTCCTTAGGACGTCCAAAGGGCATCCAGGACATACATGTAGGATATCCTGAGGATATCCTATTTTAATCCTCGGATCTCCTCTGGATGTCCTGAGGAAGAGTAAATGATAGCCGTACACTAGCCTCTGGAGAATCCAGGGAGATCCTGTGGAACATCTTAAGGATTTCTATAGGATATGTTAGGGATATTTTTCATACGTTAAAAGGAACAAATTCTAAAATTTAAATATAAATTAAGATTGCGTTCTGTTATTTACTGCCAATACTAAAAATCTAATACTAAAAATAGTTCACGTTCTTTAATATTTGAGGTTTTCGTGCTGTACATGAATATTTTAGGTTTGGCTTCCGGGTTTGAGTCGTGTAATATTTTCAAAACAATCCAATATCTGAATTCCCTATGTTGGGATTGCATCAGAAATTGAACTGATAAAAAATAATTATATTTTTAATTTCCTGTTAGTTGCTCTTTGCAAGCTTTATATAATTCTCATGACCAAATCTCAAATACGAGTTTGCGCGTTGCATAGCGGTAAACAAACGAACTAGCGGTTGAATACTATTTTTTGTAAGGTTTTTGGAATGTTGCGCATAGTAACATTTCTCATAAATTATTAAATAAATAATAATTTTGAATATGTGAAAATGTGCGCATCAAATTCAATTATTAATATTAAACGAAATTAATGTTAACAATTAATTGCACATGTATATGTCCTCTGGAAATCCAAAGGACATTCAATATAATAGACAGGGCAGGTATCCTACAGACATCCAGGGGTTATCCAATGGACATTTAAAAGACATTAATACTTATTACAATACTTAAAATTTCTAAATTATATTAAATAGCCTACATAACCGAAAGTAATCATGTATGCATATTAAATTTTCATAAAATATATTTATAATAATATCTTAAAACATCCTACAAATATCCTGAACCATCCTGGACATATTCAGGATGATCCTGAGGACGTTTTGTGCTGTCTGGGGAGTTACGTGTTTGGTGAGTTTCGTGTAAGTGTTGGACTCTTAAATTAAAAGAACGTTTATCTAAATTAAGTTTCTTATAATCTATGAGAAAAATAGGGTCTGCGGACGCCCGAGCTAGAAGTTTCCGTATCGTTCGATTCCTTCAATTCCTTGCGGCTTTCCCCCGAAGTTTTAATATCGCAGACGTGAGTTTGGATGTTTGTTTCGTGGTTTCCACTAGGAAATGTACGTCCAGATTAGTAAAGAGTTATCCGTTAATTAAAGGAGAGAAACAGTTTGATAATTGATTTCTTTTTAAAATAAAAAAGAAATAAAATTAATGAAACAAAAATAGTTTTGAATGAAAAAGAAAAAAAATTTAATATAGAAATCATAATAATGAGAATTATTTTAGAAATGATGAAAAAAAGTGTGAACATCGACCCTTAACATTACATCAAAATCTTTAAGTTAATCACATTTGCCCATCCGTAGAGGGAAGAAGAAGATGAGAAAAGAAAAACGAAATATTTAACACATAATCGAAATAAGTAATAATATGATAAATAAATGTTTGTACATTAAAGATTGGAAAAATTATCAAATAACTGTTTTCTTTGAAGAAAGAAAAGAGGGGATGAAATAAGAAGAGAAAAAAGCTTTAAATAGATTCACTGTTAGTTGCGTGCGAAAGTGACAAATTTAAAAATCTCGCTGAATAAGCGGAGCCAAGGTCTATCTCGGATCCTGGACTCCTGGATCCTGGAGCTGTCCGGAAAGATTGTTGTAATGTTAATTGTGATGTTAATACACTTGTACGCACAGTAAATACCACTTATTGCCACTGATATTATAAGTCTTTTGGTGGTATGAAAAGTAGTACTCTGCACTCGCACTGTAAGAGCCGCGAAGAAAAAAAAAGAATCGTGAGGGTTAAGAGTTAAGGGGATCCAAAAGTGACGGCCGAACTCCGACGGGTTAGCGCCCTCATCCAAGCGTAACTAAAATTATCGATAATACCGACCGGAATTATCGATAATATCAATAATTTTAGTTCCGCTGTTACCAATATAAATATTTTTGCATGTTCCTCCCCTTAAATTGACTGTCGAGAGTTAAGTATTTAATGTATCGAGAGCTGAAGACAAAATAAATTTTCGAGGGAGGATTTCGCGTATTCTCGAATCTTAGCGTTTCCTCGCGTACCCTCTCCATTAGGCAAGCAGAATCCTTTTTTAACGAATCAAATCTTTAATTATTGCCCCTCTCATGAGTTGGAGGTGTCTCCCTTCCAAAAGGAGGTCCAGGAGATTGTGTCTATTGGTATAGGCTTTTGTTTTTAGAAGATAAGTCCTGCCCATTGAAGAGTCCGCCATGATCGGCTAAGTTGACAGTTTTATTATTCCCTTGAAATTTATCTCAAACAGATAACGCGCAAGGGTGATCTGGCAGGCAAGTGGTGTCAAGTATCGTGAGTTTTCGTCACGGATCATAGTTGCATCAGTAAACTATTGTCCCAGTTCTTCTCCTTATTTTTTGTTTTAAAATTCTTAAGTCTATTACGTGGACCTTAGAGCTCGACTATTTGATCCATCTGTTTGTCTTTCGCAACCACATGATTTAGATTTTTTAGGTTTATTGTTTGCGTTGGGTGCAAAAAGGTTTCAGAGCGTAGACTTTTAGTATCAGTGAAAGAGTTTTGAAAGAAAAGAATCGTGGAGTCCACCGGATGTAACACATGTAGCCCAGTCAACGAAGGAAAAATTAAAAAAATAATTCCAAAAGTTTTGAAAACTTATAGAGATGTTCATTTAGGCTTACTAATGAACGTCTAAAAAGTCCTGAAAAATTGAAGATGAGCTATCGCCGCCATCTTGAAAAATAGATGAACTTTTTCGGTTTCTTGCATATATCTCGTAAAATATTAACTTAATTGAAAAAGTAGTAATTATCAAAATGAGAGTTTATTAAATCGTCTACAAAAAAGGTATGATTCAATTTTTTTTAGCTATAATAGTTTTCGAGAAAATAGGCTGCGAATGTCGCGTGAGTCGATCTGTATACAAGTATACACGTCCAATATGTATACTATAGTGATGGAATCTAATTCAGGACTCCGAAATGTTCATCCTTAAGATCCTCATCGTTATAATAGAACAAAAATGTTCATTGTAAATATATGAACTAGAAGAGGAATATTTAATTTTTATACATTTTTTATACTTACTTTTTGTTGACGCAGTCTTTTGCTAGCACGGCTAGTACAGGGAATATCCTCATTTGCCATAAAAAAATCCGATCGATCGTGTAGATCTTCGAAATCCTCTATACTGGACGATGTTCTCAAGCTTGCTTTCGATCGCAATTAATTCCTATCTTCTTGCATCCACACAAGATGCAAACAAACCGCGATTGGACACAACTGCGCGTGGCTCTTTTGCCTTTTTACTCGGATTTTACTTGATTTTAATCGTGTAAGAGCCTTACTTTTATATCTTTTTAATATACGCAGGCTGAAAAATGCGTTTTTCTTCGTTCTTTCAATATATTAGATTTACTTATGGACATAATCCTGTACTATTGTTTAAATCTTGGATCAAATACAGGAAGATCATTATTAAGAGTAGATTAAAAACTGAGTTTTTACGGAATTGTATTAGGCTTGATATTGTTCCCTCACATTTGTCGACTTTTTTGTTTAATTCTGAGACTAACCTTTTTAACCAGAGATCTGTTAATTACTTTAAGCGCTGTAGACGCGGTTTTGTCAAGAGATTGCTACAGATTGAGCTCTCTGACACTTATTCATGTATTAGATCGGCACACATGCATATTTACAAACTGTCACAGTCTTTATACCGTAACATCCTAATGTCTGTTTGTAACTCTTTTTTCGCAAGACAACAAGGACCTTTGTACTCCTTTTTTACTAATCTACATGATAAATTCCATAAGAAATTCAATCGCTTATCTATCGAACAGAAAAAAGAGCACATAGATTTTAAACCGATTCGCTATTTTTATCGCTCTCCTACTCATACAAAAGGTACATATGAGAAATCTCAGGAGTTTTCATTTAAACCGAGAAGCAATACCGCTCATGACTTGGAGATCCAAATTGACCCACACACTTTTAACGATACCGCACAACATCCTCTACACATTAATGAGAAGTGGTTTATTAATTTGTCGTCCACAGCTATCCCCAATGATGTTCAAAGCATATTACAGTTGGGTGATAACTTTAGCCTTCCCATTTCTAACAGGGAAAAACTAACTATTGAATTTATCAAAAATATTGAAAGCAATGACATATTTTGATATAAAATACATTTTATCTAACATATTTTGATATAAAATAAGTGTTTTTATTAGTATTTGATATAAAATACATTTTATACGTCCCCCTTGATATCCAATAGTTTTCATTTCACAGTTTTTTTTTTCTACAACCAATATTTTCTGCGATATTAACTTGTAACATTTCATTTGTCTCACCCTGTATACAGAATGTCCGTCCATAAATGTCCAAGCAAATATCTCACAACTGATTGAAGTTGTGTTATATTATGATCTTGTGTTATAGATCGTTGGATTCGTCTCAGTAACGGTTACAAGACTGCGTAAAAAAATCCATATAGTCTCATTTAAAAAAATAAAGGAGACCTTGATCTTACCTTAGTTTATCAATCGATAAGAAAATCCCTCTTATCATCATATATTCCCCTTGATATCAAACAGTTTTCATCTCACACCTTTTTTCTATAACCAATATTTTCTACGATATTAACTTATAGCGATTTATTTGCCTCACACTGTATGTTACATATATGTATAAATACATGATATATGTATGTATAAATATATGCATTTATGCATATATACGTATATCTTTTTTTCTCTTTTTTTTGGAAAATTACACAGGTCTGCATGATTTTGCGGTCTGGAGAAAACAATTAGTTTTATATATTCTTTTCTTTCATATATTTCTTTCTTAATAAATTCAATCCAACCCGAAAACAATAAAAAGATTTTATTATTTTTTGATAGGATATTATCGCGTGAATTATGATTCTCAAAATTGGGAATTAATTACAATGTATTTAAAGGAGAATTACGCAAATATACACGTTTTGAATCGTGCCCAACTTATTGATGATGCTTTTCACTTAATGTTAACACACCAAGTTGATTCCTCAATATTCTGGGATATCACAAAATATCTCCAGCAAGAGACAAATTATGTGGCCTGGTATCCTATGTTCAAAGCTTTAGAATACATGTCGAGCATCTTTAGTATTGATACTGTCGGTTCCAAACTTCATTTTGTGAGGGTAATTGTCACTAAATTTATATTTAATAAAATTGTCACATATTAGATAGATATGCATGTAAAATAATTGCTACAGTTATCGAATAATTTGAAAAAGTAGAATATATAAGAATATAAGAAACACATTAAATTGTACAATAATATTTAGATTAAAATTAGAAATTTAAAAAAAGAAGAATTTCATATTTTCCATAAAAACATATACACATTTTTTCTTTCCGCTACTTTGTTGCTATTTACAAATTTGCAAACATACTGCAGAGTTTATATCTAGTAGTCTGATAATGATTTATAAAAATAGAACAGAAAAAAATAAAATAGAACATAGAAAAAAAGGATAGTAACAAATGTATTGTAACAAAAATAAATATAAAACTTTATATTATTTAACAATAATTCTTAGATAATGATGCGGAATACATTACATGATATGTTGGAGAAAATTAATTATATAGAAGTTCCTAACGAAGATGAGCATAAAAAATGTTTAAGGCAAGAGGCTGCGAAATGGGCATGTTTATTACATCGCCGGGAGTGTTTAGAAAAAGCCAACAATAAATTAATGCAACATTTTGCGGACCCTAAAAAGCATAAGTAATATTTTTTATATTACATTTATTACATTAATACTTTTATGCCTGCTTTCTTATATTTTATACAATGTTTGAGATTAAAAGTTAATCAATTAAATTACACAGAATTATATGCTAAAGTTTTATAACAGAATTTTTTTTCTCTGATATTTTATAGACTTTTGCCGTGGTGGACAGAATGGACATATCGTAATGGTTTGTCTTTATGCGAAGCAGACTCTATTTGGAAAGATTTGTATAATATGTGGGTGAACAACACTGATAATAAAATTTCTAAATTCTTAAGTTGCATTCAAAATGTTGATATCATCAAATACTATTTAAGCAAAACAGCAAATGTGATTAAGGAATCGAGTCCGGAAGATTATATTTTAAGATTGCAAGCTATTAACAATTTTCTTACTACTATCACAAAACATGTAAGAATCGAATATACATAGCTGCATATTAAGTAATTTCGAAAAAATAATACCTAGGTAAGAAGTAATATTTTTTTGTCAATGTACACTACTTTTAACAACTTATACAAACATGAAATTTTTCTTTTTATTCATATTTTCTATTTTATTTTTATATAGACAAATCAGCATAGTTGCAACATTAACTGTTATTATTAATCATTTATATGATGACGAACAGCTTATCAAGGTAAATATTTTATGAATTTATTTACGTTAAGTATGATTCTTCCTAAAAACAGTTGAATTATTATTTATTAACAATAAGTATCAAAATGTTATTTTTTAGTTAGAAAATTTTCTGAAAAATGATCTGAGGAGGAGAAAACTGCATTTTGAATTTAGTACAGAAATATCATCTCAAAAAATAAGGTAAATTTTATTTTATGAAAATTTCCTACTGATTCGAAAAACATTGTATATTTTGTTAATTTGATTTGATACTCACCTTTATTTATAAGAGAATATATAAATTAATATTATATATATGTATAATAGAAATTTAAATTATATATATGATAATGTAAAATTGCGATAAAATCACGTATTCACGTTCAAGCACAAGTTTAAAAACTTCTTATTATATTAATCTTCATGTGGAAATATATATCGTTTTTCGCCAGTGCATATGTAATAAACTTTAAAAAGTTTAATCAAGTTATTAATCAAGCTTTCTCACTAATCACTTTATCATTATTATTTCACCGTATTTTACTAAGTGTTACTTTTGATATAATTTGTTTTAGAAACACGAAGCAAATGCGAATCTGTTAAAAATTCAGGATAAGATAAAAAATCGTCGCTCCCAAATCGAGGATCTGCATAAATTTTCACAAATATTTAAGTATTAATAAAATTAATAAAAAGTAAGAAAACTAGAGTGCAAACGTGTGTCATGTTATGCTCGTGCACATGTCTATTTCTATTATAAACGTTTTCTACGTAGCTTATATTTATTTTCATTTATGTTATTGATTATTTATTATATTATTGTTATTCTTATAATCAAGAAAATGTGTTAATGATAGATTCGTATTTACAAAAACACTTTACAAGATGTCTAACAATATTTCTTGTTAATATATTTCTCTCTTCTATTATTTTTTTTAAGCAGCATGAATATACATATAACATTTCAAAAATATTGTATATTTCTCTCCCTCTCCATCTCCCTCTCACCCTCTCCCTTCTCTCCCCCTTCCCCTTTGCCCTCCCCCCCTCTCTCTCTCTTTTTCTCTCTCTCTCGCTGTGAAATATTTTTTTAACAGCTTGCGTGCATTTTGCAATAAATTATTCAAAATTTTTATTTTAAATACGAATTTGATTATGTACTAATGCCTGATTTGTTGACCAACGTTTATTGATCAACAAGATATTTATTAACAAATTTAGAAGTTGTTGGCATAACGTATCTATTTATTGTAATGTCGTATATCGAACACCGTTAGTCTTTGATAATCGGTAAAAGTGACGTTTTGGGGATGCAGCCCCGATGACCTTGACCTTGACATATGTTGTCAAGGTCACCCTCCTGAGTGACCTTCAGAAGGTTTTAGCCGTCGCTCATTTTTTATTAAAAAGTTATTAACTAAAATATTATTTATGCCACCCCGAAGGGGGGGGGGCGGAACCTATTGTATCCATGCATACATTTTTAAAGCAAAGTGAGATTCTACATGTGTTGTACATGAGTTGAATCTCGCTTCGCGTGGAAAGTTGTAAACCCATGTGGAACCTCACTTTGCATTAAAAAGTGTATGCATAAAACAGTGGGTTCCGCCTCCCCTACGGGGGGGCTCCACTCCCAAAAAAAATAACCTAACCCAAACCTATTTCTAATTTAATTTCTCTCTATCTTTAAAATATAAACTTGGTAATTTATGCTGACTGCCATATAAACAACATATAGTGAGTAAGGGCCCGGGCACATAAAAAAACTTAAGCAGTAAACTTAAGCGTAGCTTAAGCGTAGCTTACGTTTCAATATGACTGCCTTACTGTTCGACCGTGATTAGTCAATTCGCCTACGTCTTAAGTCTTACTGCTTAAGTTTTTCTATGTGCCACGGCCCTTAACACCGTCGCGTTTATCGTAGACGCAAAAGAAACCGTCGCGCCGAGATAATCGGCACAGCGTTTTTATATACACGGCGCCCGTCACAACAAACACGACCACGCGCCACGCGGCGAACATCTGTCGTGCTTATATATCAATACTATACGCCTGGAGCTCAATTTGCGGAATCTTCCGCATTTATTTATTAAACCGCGCGTCTAACAGCGACCGCGCCCTGAACGTTTCGCGCTCGCACACCGCCGCGCGCCGCGAACGTTTCTCGCCAGCACACCGCCACGCGCCCGCTTCACGGGATTTAAGTTATTGTACTTGACCATTGCCGAAGGAGGCAAATAAAGAGATTAACTTACAACCAAAATCTATCGTCGTGTCTCACCACTTTCTCAAGCCCTGATTTCGACCGAGCTTTATCCGACCTCGCGAAAGCGGCCCGTTACAATATAAATAATAATATAATTTCGTGATGTTTTACAATTTATAATAGTTAATCAAGTTAATCAAGATAAATGATCTAAAATATTTCTTTGAAACACAATAGAAATGCGTGTTGCAACATTGAAATATACTCTTTCATTATTGTATCTATTTTGATCTATTTAAATATTCAAAACCTTTTAATACGTATTTTGTTTATGTTTGTTCCGTTTTCTTACATTTATAAAATATGTTATATTAATATGCTAGATTATATAAATATATATAAACTTTATCAAAATTATTTGTTATTGCATATTTTTTTGATGTTTTATAAGTGCGCATAAGTTTGAATAAACAATGCATCTCGCGTTTAAATATAATTTTCAAAATACTACTTTAACTTGCACGTTGTTACTTTGTGATTGCGTAACCTTTGAACTTTGACAATGAATATGTATAGTGATTTTAATTGAATGTATAATTCTACTGATTTCTGCCATTTATCTATTTTTTTCCCGGAAGTGAAGCTGTTATATATTGAGCAGTTATCACACAGTTCATATCTGATTTTACAGATAGTATGGCATGATTTACTCTGTGGTGTAGGTTGTCATCGTATTAGCCAGTTTTATAAATTTCTGTTTTTAATAGAGTTACTGTTAGTTTAAAAAAAAAATTATTTGAGAATTGAACGTGGTGAGTATAAATATTTCTTGTATTTCTTTTTCATAAATATATATTTTTTTAAACTTTTGAGTAAGTTATCTCAAAGATTAATTCTGTATGTAACTGAATCATGTGCATAATATAGTGCGCACAATTTGAGCAAACGTGAAATAAAGTTTATAGTTTTATCGGTCTTCTTTTTGCTTTAAATATTCTAAACATCTGTGCTATGTTTTTAGTCTGCTATATTCTAAATACATATATGTATACCCCTAAAAAATAAAAAAACTCTGAAAATTAAAAAATAGCTTATAAAATAATTTTCCTCTAAAAAATAAAAAACCCCTAAAAAATATAAAAATAAAAACTAACAGAAATTTTTCTTTATCAACACATTCTTAAATAATGATGTTGAATTTATGAATAATTAAACCAATCTTGTTATACTACGATTAGGTCATTGATTAGAAAAACTTAAAAAACTTTTATTTTATATATATTTACTTGGAAAACTATAAAAAAATTAAAATTGTACGACTATTCTCTTTTTCTATACATTTTATGCTAAATTTTTCGTTGTTTCAAAAATAGTTTTTAAAATTTCATACCAAATAAATATTTTGTATAACATATAAAATAGCACTATCATATTGCGGATTTTATTACAAATAGTAAATCATATAACTATTTAACCCTTACTGCAATAATGTCGATCACATTAAGCACTAATCTCAAATTTAAAAATGCCCATTGCCAAACTGATTGATTTGTTTTGAAATTAATCATAAGCTTTACCAGATAGGCCCGGAACGAAAAGGATTAAGATTAAAGTGTCAATTTTTTAATAAAAATAAAATGCATTTTAATTTTCTCGAGAGAATCTATATTATTTCTATAAATGCAAGATTGATTTTATGACAAATACTATTTCAAATTACAAATCCTCACAAACTGAATTACTTATCTTGTATGTTATTACTGTCATTTTAAATTATTTACAAAATTAAAGTTTTTGTTAACAAATAATAATAAAAAAATAATTTCACGTGTATTGCACGCACGAAAACACAAATACATAAAACAAATTTATGATAATATATTAAATGCATAAAATATATATATATGATAATATATCATAATAAAAAAAAAGTAAGAGAAGAATTACACGATATAGCACTTATATGTAGTACTTTAAAATAGCAATAATTTAGTATTATAAAAAATATGCAAATACTAAATAATGAACGTAAGGAATAAAAAATGTATTATTATAAAATGAAAGGCAGAAAAGATTAAAGATAGTGTTTAAATTTATATAAAGAATTTAAAAAAAGTTATTGTTATAACTAAAATTACAATTAATTGAAGTATATTAATTATTTAAAATTATTAATTCTAATAATGGGATCTAAATGTAAAAGTTGAAGATAAATTCAAGTTTATTTTAAACCGGTATAAGCGGTGAAAAGAGCGGAGTATTATTAACAGAGCTAAGGTATATTACATCTATTGAAACAAACGCATTAATAGTTAATGTAGCCATCATTATTGAGTTTAAAAATAGAGTATTAGTTGTGTGCAAATTTCAAAGATTTATAATTAAAAATAAGATATGTATATATGTATATACATATGTATTACGATTATAATATACACTGCTCAAAAAAATTATAGCATAAAAAATATTTGACGAAAATTGGCCAACTTTGACTGCCGATCACTTCGCGAAAAATTATCGTAGACGAATGATTTTTTTTTTTAACTGTAGCTTGACGTCTTTACTTTAAGAATGTACCTCCATTTTTTGCATACGGTGCACCCCTATTCCTGTAACCCCTGAAATCTGAGGGCATATTTGGCATACTGAAAATTGCAAAGTTTGACGGAATGCACGGACGTGAAAAAATTTTTAGGGTTTTTTATTTTTTAGAGGAAAATTATTTTATAAGCTATTTTTCAAATTTTTTAGAGGAACATTTTTTTATAAGCTGTTTTTTAGAGGTAAATATATTTTTAAGCTTTTCGTTGCGTACGTAAGTTGGGATATTTTTTAAGTACTTGGCGTATTTTTTTTACCTTTGTAAGGTCTTTTTTAGTGGGATATCACTGCTTTTTGTAAAAATTTATATTTTCTCTGAAAAATATAAATTACTACATTATACAGTATATACATGGATGTGAATTTTTTAAAGATTTATTTAATAGAAAGGAAATATTTTTTTGGAAGAAATTATATAAACAGTATATAATTTTACAAAGCTTATATGTACCTAATTGAATTTGAGCGGACACAATCACAACGTGTCTTAATGCTCAATCTCTTATTGTCAATCATTCAACAGGTTTTAAAACAGGATCTAATTTTAATAAGATATAATTTTATTTTTATAGATATAATTTTAATACAGAAGTTAAACTGTATAGGTATTTTATAGATATAATTTTATTACAGATGTTAAACTGTATAATCAATAATAAACTGTATAATCAATAATAATATAAATTGTGTAAGTAAATATATATCAAAATATAGAAAGCATTAAAAAGGAATTTTTTTATTACGAATCGTCATTTAATATGAATATGAAACAAGTCCATTTTATTGAATAAACGCATACACATAAATGGTATATAATTCCTTCTATAATGTATTCTAATAAATGATATAACCAGAAGAGATCAAATATTTTTTTGCATTTATTGATTTATTAAATATGCTTATATATATCGCGAAATAGTACAACACAAGAAGAAAAGTGATAAAGTGATTAACGGTTATTAAGAGTATCGTGGAATAGTGCAAGGAAGAGATGTGATTTCTTTTAATAGATGTTATATTGAGCAAAGTTAGATTATTTTAGCAAAATCGATCGTCGGATGCTTACAATTGAGTGAATCATTGCATTATCAATTAACATATTTGTGATAAATACATTGTTGGAAAATGATTATGGAATCATTGAAGGAATATTTGAAGATTTTGAATCGTGTTTTCGATAACGATAAACTGGTAATTACGTGTGAACGCGCATTCATGTATAATGTTTATTTATATATTATATATAAATGTAATTAATGCATAATTAATATTTTTAATTTAACTTACAAATAGTTAAACAATGAGTTTATGTTAATACAGCAAAATAAGCCTTGTGGAAATTCTACCAAAAATATCATAAAATAACATTGAATTTCAGTGGAGAGAGAGAGAGAGAGAGAGAGAGAGAGAGAGAGAGAGAGAGAGAGAGAGAGACACATTAATTATATTTATAATTAATATATAAGTAAACATTCACACATTTCCAGAACCAAAAGTTGCGAGTAATTTCAGATCTGCAAAATGTTTGTGGACACTATAGAAATGCTTCGATATAAATTTATCATTTCATTATTTTTTATGAAACCAATTAATAAAAATGTGTATTCAATGTTGTTGTTTCTGTGATGTTCTTAATAGAACTTTTACCAGATTTATTTTGCTACATTAACATAAACTCGTTGCGTAGTTATTTGTAAGTTAACATCAAAATATATCAATTTATGCATTAATTATATTTATATAATATATAAATAAATATTATATTTATATAAAATATAAATAAATAGTATACAGGGTGTCCCAGATCATTTGGGACAACACTCGTGTGCAGATAGAGCGGACCAAACTGAGTCGGGAAGTTCTCTACCATTTTTGCTATAACGCTTAATAAAGGAATTATTATTGAGTAAAGTCTGGCCAATCAGCGCCGATCGTTAGCCGGGCGCACGTCGGTGAGCCGCGCGCCTGGTTATATGCGGCAGCACACACTTTACGGCGCGTGGCTTACCGACGTGCACCCGGCTAAAGGCTGGCGCTGATTGACCAGACTTAACTCAATAATAATTCCTTTATTAAGCGTTATAAAAAAAAATGATAGATGACTTTTCGATTCAGTTTGGTCCGCTCTATCTGCACACGAGTATTGTCCCAAATGATCTGGTACACCCTGTATACATGAATGTGCGTTCATGCGTATAATTACCAGATTATCAAAATCATGGCTAGCCAAAATCTCCAAATATTCCTTCAATGCCTCCATAATCATTTTCCAACAATCAATTTATTACAAATATGTTAATTGGTAATGCACAGATTCAAGCAGATTTCTTGTAAAGCATTTGTTCAATTTTGCTTATATAACCTAACCTTGGTCAATACAATTAAAAGATATCACTTCTCTTCCTTGCACTATTCTGCGATATTCTCATAACTGTTAATCACTTTTCACTCTTCTTGCCGCGCGTACTCTTATAAAATAGAAACATTATTATTATCTCACACGTATGTACACGCATCCACATATGATCTTGTCTCATAAACATTCTGCACATTCAAGCGAATAATCGTACATAAGCAATGTGAACACCGCTTGAGGGACAAAATCGCTTTGCGTGTGTGCGTGCGAGCATAGGTACGTGAGTTGTCTGAAATCTGAAACTGAAAGAAATATCACAATTCTGGTATACGATTATCATTCCTCAGGATTGACTGCACCAATCTTATTCAAACTGGTCGCAAATTTTTGATTACGGCTTTAGTTCCTGAGGAATTTTAATCGAAAGTTTATGAGACGTAGAACTCCGGATAAGCTACTTGGTAGCATCACGGCCCCTGTATATAGACAAAACTGTTGACAAGCCGAAAGGATTTTTTTTATATACTTGGCGTCGCGACGCTACCGCGTCGCTTGATGTAACACTGAAATAAAGTTCTGGTATCTCTTTACAGAATTGACATTCTTTGGAAGATGGAAAATAACAAGCGGTTCAATCCATATGTCAGCGTAGATGCTGAAGAAGAAATAGTTATCTCTGGCATTGCCGGACGATTTCCTAATTCTAACAATATAAAAGAATTTCAGGACAATCTTTTCAATAAAATCGATCTTGGTTCGAGCGATCATCAACGCTGGACCAACTGTATTAAAATTTTTTCTCAAAACTATTTGGAGAAGTCCACATATAAAATAAATAAAATTATATATATAAAATATGTCTTTAAGAATATTTTAGTATAATTTATTATCTATGACTTAACAATATGACAATATTATATTTATCCAAATTATTTTAAATTTTAACAGATATTTTCGAGATGCCTCCCCGAATAGGAAAAATCAATAATATACAAAAATTTGACGCAGAATTCTTTAATATATCGGTCGAAGAAGCTCATGTGATTAATCCTGGATGCAGACTGTTACTTGAGCATACCTATGAAGCAATTATTGATGGGGGTGTAAATCCCCTAGAATTACAAGTATAAATAAAAAAAATTACATATATAAAATATGTCTTTAAGAATATTTTAGTATAATTTATCATCCATGACTTAACAATATAACAATATTATATTTATCCAAATTATTTTAAATTTTAACAGATGTCTCCGAGATGCCTCCTCGAATAGGAAAAATCAATAATACGCAAAAATTAGATGCAGAATTCTTTAACATATCAGCCGAAGAAGCTCATGTGATTGATCCTGGATGCAGAATGTTACTTGAGCATACTTATGAAGCAATTATTGATGGGGGTGTAAATCCCGCAGAATTACAAGGAACAAACACAAGCGTTATCACAGCAATATGTATTTGTGATACACATCCGGATTTAATATACGACAAAATTCATGTATGCGGTTATTTTCTCAATAACTTAATATCAGAAATCGATAAAACAAATACGCTTTTAAAAGTGTATAAATATATTAATATGTATACATATTGCTAAATATGGGAAAAATATTTATATGAAATATTTATATATAAAAATTGTATCACACACATAATTGTTAATAGATTGCTGGATTACCCATTCTTGGATGCAATATAGGCATGATAGCAAACAGAATTTCTTATTGGCTCGGCGTTACTGGACCATCGTATAACATCGATACTGCATGTAGCTCGAGAAGATAGTGTTTAAATTTATATAAAGAATTTAAAAAAAGTTATTGTTATAACTAAAATTACAATTAATTGAAGTATATTAATTATTTAAAATTATTAATTCTAATAATGGGATCTAAATGTAAAAGTTGAAGATAAATTCAAGTTTATTTTAAACCGGTATAAGCGGTGAAAAGAGCGGAGTATTATTAACAGAGCTAAGGTATATTACATCTATTGAAACAAACGCATTAATAGTTAATGTAGCCATCATTATTGAGTTTAAAAATAGAGTATTAGTTGTGTGCAAATTTCAAAGATTTATAATTAAAAATAAGATATGTATATATGTATATACATATGTATTACGATTATAATATACACTGCTCCGCTAGTGTACATTTGTGCCTCCATCCTAATATAACTTACCAGTTTTTTCGTTTGGGTATGTGAAAAATAATATTATTGTGTTCAGAGTTATGTGTTGCGTTGTTAAATGGAATAAATATTTATGGATACATTTATAAAAATAATAATATGTATATAATGATAATGTTTATTAATTCATGTTTTGTTGAATGTAGCAATTTTTGTTTTTAAATGACACAATTAATTTGCTTATATATATCCACATTAAATTTTTTAAGTACTTGGTATATTATTAGAGAAACTAGAAACACACACACACACACAAAATTATATCTTCTATATTGATTGAAACAATAAACTATGAACATGAACTATTGATATTGTTTTAGGAGTTTTATCTAATGATGGCTACTGTAAACCTTACGATGAAGAAGGCTCTGGTTACATGCGTAGTGATGCAGCTGTAGTAGTATACCTACAAAAGGCAAAGGATGCAAGAAGAATCTATGCGACCTTTGTCTATGGTAAAACCAACTGCGATGGCTTTAAAAAAGAAGGAATTACCTTTCCATCATTTGACAAGCAAAAAATATTATTGGAAGAATTTTACGAAGAATGTGATATTTCGCCTCTTGAATTATCTTACGTGGAGGGTCATGCAACTGGTACTCTAGCCGGTGATCCTGTAGAACTTCAAGCCATCGATGAAGCTATATGCGCTAAAAGACAGCTTCCTCTATTAATGGGTTCAGTGAAGTCAAATATTGGACATTCAGAGCCGGTTAGCGGTCATTGTCAAATTGCAAAGGTGAATTTACAATAAAATAGGGTTAATAATAACAGCAAATAGGCTTAGAGTACACACAATAAAGTGGGAATACTGACATATAAAAGCCAAGGCGCGGGTATTGGTGCGCGAACTTATTATTGTTAAGTTTTATTAACAAATGTGCATTAAAAATGTAGTCGGACCGTTTTTTGGTCCATCTTCAGCATAGATATAAATATGTAGAAATTAAATTGGAATTTTATAACCTGACATGCATCACATTTGTTGTTGCAGTTAAATTCCAAATTAAAATTAATAATCAGAATGGAAGGCTCACTAAAACCCGCGTAGAATCTGTACAAATTAATGAACAACGTCCAAACGTCATCGTTATACGTATATCATTGATTGTTTACAATATAATTGCGACCAATGTTAGTACGGTTGGTACGATCACAAAAACAACGGTCATAAAGATGGTCATAAACCAAAGTCAAAAAGCAGAAAAGATGTAAGAGAAAGGCTAATGCGGCAAATTTACTTAATCTTTAAATTCAATTCAAACTTTGAAATCAAAATCCAAATTCGTTTCTCAATAAATCAATCCTTGAATTTTTGGCAAGTTTTCCATTATAGAGGAAATACGTACAGATCACAAAAACAAGTCCTAAAACGAAGTAAAAGCAAAAACGACGAAAAAATGGCAAATGCGACAATAATTAATTTTAATTAATTTTTTAATTCTATCTAAATTTTTAGATCTTAATTTAAATTTTCAAATCCATCAACTTTTTATATTTTGACAAAATAGGGTTAATACAATTACATAATCTAATGCCACATGTAAACTTAAGCAAGTTTTTTTTTTATTTCAATGTTATTTTTGGATAAAGGTTTTAATAGCGATGGAAACTGGTATAATGGCTCCTACTATACATTTTAAACATCCACGAAAGAATATGACTGCTATCATTGAAGGAAGAATAAATATAGTCACTGAACCGACAGAATGTAAGGGTGGTTATATCGGTATTAATTCCTTCGGATTTGGCGGTGCTAATTGCCACATATTACTGAAATCAAATCCAACAATTAAAGTCAATAATGGAGGAGACGATAATTTACCTAGACTCGTAGCCTTATCTGGATGTACGGAGGAAGCAGTTAAAATTATATTAGAAGACGTAAGTACACGTTACAATTTATTTCACAAATAATCTAATCTTTCTTATACTTATCTTGTATGTTATTACTGTCATTTTAAATTATTTACAAAATTAAAGTTTTTGTTAACAAATAATAATAAAAAAATAATTTCACGTGTATTGCACGCACGAAAACACAAATACATAAAACAAATTTATGATAATATATTAAATGCATAAAATATATATATATGATAATATATCATAATAAAAAAAAAGTAAGAGAAGAATTACACGATATAGCACTTATATGTAGTACTTTAAAATAGCAATAATTTAGTATTATAAAAAATATGCAAATACTAAATAATGAACGTAAGGAATAAAAAATGTATTATTATAAAATGAAAGGCAGAAAAGATTAAAGATAGTGTTTAAATTTATATAAAGAATTTAAAAAAAGTTATTGTTATAACTAAAATTACAATTAATTGAAGTATATTAATTATTTAAAATTATTAATTCTAATAATGGGATCTAAATGTAAAAGTTGAAGATAAATTCAAGTTTATTTTAAACCGGTATAAGCGGTGAAAAGAGCGGAGTATTATTAACAGAGCTAAGGTATATTACATCTATTGAAACAAACGCATTAATAGTTAATGTAGCCATTATTGAGTTTAAAAATAGAGTATTAATTGTGTGCAAATTTCAAAGATTTATAATTAAAAATAAGATATTTATATATGTATATACATATGTATTACGATTATAATATACACTGCTCAAAAAAATTATGGCATAAAAAATATTTGCCGAAAATTGGCCAACTTTGACTGCCGATCACTTCGCGAAAAATTATCGTAGACGAATGATTTTTTTTTAAACTGAAGCTTGACGTCTCTACTTTAAGAATGTACCTCCATTTTTTGCATACGGTGCACCCCTATTCCTGTAACCCCTGAAATCTGAGGGCATATTTGGCATACTGAAAATTGCAAAGTTTGACGGAATGCACGGACGTGAAAAAATTTTTTAGCCAGGCTTTATTCAATAATAATTCTTTTATTAAGCGTTGTAGAAAGAAATGATACAGGACTTTTCTGCTTAGATTACTGTGCTCTACCCGCTCACGAGCGTTGGCATAATCTTTACCAGACATCTTAAATATATACATATATATATATATATATATATATATATATATATATATATATATATATATATATATATATATATATATATATATATATATATATATATATATATATATATATATATATATATATATATATATATATATATATATATATATATATATATATATATATATATATATATATATATATATATATATATATATATATGTATATATTTAAGATGTCTGGTAAAGATTATGCCAACGCTCGTGAGCGGGTAGAGCACAGTAATCTAAGCAGAAAAGTCCTGTATCATTTCTTTCTACAACGCTTAATAAAAGAATTATTATTGAATAAAGCCTGGCTAAAAAATTTTTTCACGTCCGTGCATTCCGTCAAACTTTGCAATTTTCAGTATGCCAAATATGCCCTCAGATTTCAGGGGTTACAGGAATAGGGGTGCACCGTATGCAAAAAATGGAGGTACATTCTTAAAGTAGAGACGTCAAGCTTCATCTTGAAAAAAAAATTCATTCGTCTACGATAATTTTTCATGAAGTGATCGGCA
>NW_021852138.1:170964-195531 GCF_003651465.1 Formica exsecta
TTATCACTGTTGGAGTCACAACAAACAGTTTTACTGAGAGATCCGATCATATTTGTCAAAATTCAGAAATAGCCTTATTCGAAATAATTACCATAATTACCCTTTTAAGGTCTATACCTTTTTTTTGGACCTCCGCCAACTAAAATTGGTTATTTATATTTCTTTCTAAACATAAAAAGTCCGTAAAAAAATTTGCAGCCCAGTTGCAGGTGGAGCCGTGATTCTGAATAATTACCTTATTTTAAATTATTAATTCTAATAATGGGATCTAAATGTAAACGTTGAAGATAAATTCAAGTTTATTTTAAACCGGTAAAAGCGGTGAAAAGAGCGAAGTATTATTAACAGATCTAAGGTATATTATATCTATTGAAACAAACGCATTAATAGTTAATGTAGCCATCATTATTGAGTTTAAAAATAGAGTATTAATTGTGTGCAAATTTCAAAGATTTATAATTAAAAATAAGATATTTATATATGTATATACATATGTATTACGATTATAATATACACTGCTCAAAAAAATTATGGCATAAAAAATATTTGCCGAAAATTGGCCAACTTTGACTGCCGATCACTTCGCGAAAAATTATCGTAGACGAATGATTTTTTTTTAAACTGAAGCTTGACGTCTCTACTTTAAGAATGTACCTCCATTTTTTGCATACAATGCACCCCTACTCCTGTAATCCCTGAAATCTGAAGGCATATTTGGCATACTGAAAATTGCAAAGTTTGACGGAATGCACGGACGTGAAAAAATTTTTTAGCCAGGCTTTATTCAATAATAATTCTTTTATTAAGCGTTGTAGAAAAAAATGATATAGGACTTTTCTGCTTAGTTTACTGTGCTCTACCCGCTCAAGAGCATTGGCACAATCTTTACCAGACATCCTAAATATATATATATAAATTTCTTAAAATTAACTTTAAGAATAGTCTAAAAGCTACTTGGTAGCGCCGCGGCCCTTGTACATAGGCAAAACTGTTGACAAACCGGAAAGTATTTTTTATATACTTGGCGTCGCGACGCTATCGCGTCGCTTGATTAAGATATAAAATAATTATCGTATACTTACGATTAGTAACGATATCTCTACAGGTACAGAGCCGGCCAATAGATGTAGAATATATATCCTTGCTACATCATATTCATAGCGACAATATAAAAGGGCATTTCTACAGAGGATACATGATTGCTGGATCTAACGTATCCGATAACGCAATAATTAAAATGAAACGCAACGTACGTACGAGAAGACCGATTTGCTTCATATTTTCTGGAATTGGATTTCAGTGTCTTAACATGGGTAAGTAAATCATAAAAATATCACATTACAATGTGATATTCAACAATTATTAATATGCAACATGTTTGTTTGCATTTTTGGAACATGTAACAATTTTTAATTTACACATTTATTGACATTCTTAAGTATTTGTTTAAACATGAAACAAAGTTAACAAGTATAATATCTCTCTAGTTTGCAAATTTTGTAATCCTATGAGTTACATTTATTAAGTATAATAACTAAATTTTGATTAAATTAAACTAAAATAGTAATAATACTGTAGGAAAAATTTGCAAAATAAAGATAAGCAATTTTATAAAAATTTTATTTATATATGTTTAAATCAATTAGATAAAATTATTATTTAAGACAATGTATTACACAACATTATAAAATAATGTAATTATATACGAGTATTTTTTTTAAATATTGGTTTTATTTGTAAAATATATAACTAATTGTAAAATCAAAAAGAGAATCTCTCAAAGAGAGACATCTCTCAAGAAGAGACATCTCTCAAAGGGAGATTATTACATATACATAATAGTATTCTAAATTTAGAATGCTAAATTTATAATATTTTATAATATTATTTTGTTCAACAGAAAAATACATTAGAGAAATGTAATAAAAAATTATATGTATTGCAGATCGGAATAGTTGATCTTTTAACAAGCATTGGTATAACTCCTGATATTATAATGGGTCATTCCATTGGCGAGTTGATTTGTGGGTATGCCGATCGATGTTTGACGGCCGAAGAAACGATCATGTTAGCATATTATGTCGGCTTAGCATTTCTTAAGTCAAAAATAATAGATGGCTTAATGGCTGAAATTAATCTCGATTCTAAAACTATGAAAAATATCTGTCCATCAGATATTGATATAGCTTGTTACAATAATTCACGTAATTCTATTGTGAGTGGACCAACGACCTCTGTAAGAGCATTCCTCGCTAAGTTACAGGTTTGTAAAAATGCTTAAATAGTATTAAATAATATATCTGTATGCTTATAATTATATGTGTAATTTTAAATAAATGATAAAGTTTATTCTTATTCAGAATAACAATATTTCTGTAAAAGAAATTTCCTTTGGACGTATACCTTTTCATAGTCGTTACATCGAGCCCGCAAGAGTTAAACTTTTGGAATACTTGAATCAAATATTGCCACAACAAGCGTCTCCAAGCTCAAAGTGGTTGAGCGTGTTGAATGAGTCTTATGAATGGTTCGGCGCATCTCCAAAGTCAAGTCTAGCCGAATATTATGCAAACTATTTGCTCGCCCCCGTATTATTTTCAGAAACTCTGCGTTTTATTCCAAACGAGGCAGTGACGATTGAGATAGCGCCACACGACATTCTACAATACATTCTTAATGATTCCTTAAAGACAACAGCGACAAATATCGCCTTATACAAATTCTCTCACAAACCAAATATTGAAATATTTTTACACGGAATTGGAAAACTTTACAATGCAGGATTACAGCCGCAAATCGCAAATTTATATCCACAAGTTAAGTTTCCTGTAAGTCGTGGTACACCGATGATTTCACACCTTATAAGGTAAATTCCACTTAATGTAACACAAGATTCTTCAATCATATTCGCTATAGAAAAAAAGTGAAATTTTAAAAAGCAGAAAATTAAATTGTATTAAAATCAAATATCGAAATAAAATGGCAAAAAGAGCCAAGCGCAGTAATGAGGACGTAAAAATATTTATTTATAAGAATTACATTAATCGCGAAAGGCGGACGTTTCGGCCTTTTTTTGGCCATCATCATCGCGACGAAAAATAAAATTACAAATCAAATAAGCATCACAATGAGTTATAAACAATTTAAGCGCATAGCTACACGGTAACGGATGATAAAAAGCGCAAATCTCTCAGGTCATTCTTAAGGGCAGAAACCATTTTCCAAAGTATCACAGTCGTCACGAGGAAGAACGAATCCTCGATTCTTTGGTCGTAAATTGAATCCGACATGTTGATATATTAATATTAATCGTGTCTGTAAAATAAGCGGAGCGGTTTATGTCAGAAAATGACGAGAGAGAAGGTCTGTGTCGGAAATTATAGTTGTAAAACTTACATACAAGGGACGCAACGCACAAGTCGACAGTAAAAATTGTTCTCACGATGTAAGATCTTAACTAAACTCACTGACTATCGGCGGAATAATGAGAAAAATATCGTTAGACGAAAAAGGTGAAAGGACAAAAACAAACGTTACTAATAACGATAAACAACGGCGCAAAACAATAAGATCAAAGAAGATTATCAAGAACGGTGAAATTTTTAAATTACCATAACAATATATATAAATAAATTACAATATAACGCTGTCTATGATACGGTAAATTAAAGTGATAAATAAATAACTATAAAATGGTCCGGTCAATGTAAAAGTCGAAAAATAATAAAAATAATTGTCGTTGAAAAGGGTTGTCAAGTAAGGTAATTAAATTAATTAATAAATAAATCGCGATACAATAAACGTTGTCGCTAGATAAGCAAACGGCGCAAAAACAATAACATTTGAAGATTGTCCAGTACAGTAAAATATGAAATAATCATAAAAAATACAATGAAACAAAATAAATATATAAAATAATATATATAACAAATATCGTAAAAAATTAAAAATTAATATGGAGAATATAAACAGATGTCAAGTGTGGTAAAATAAAAACCAATATGGAGGTATAATAGAATAAATTAGATAAATAACATACAAATCAAAAGAATTAAAAAGTGCGAATACAAATACGACAGAAAAATCAATCAAATTTTGGAGAGTTTGTCGAGTACCTAGTAGTTAGTCAAATACGCCTCTGGAAGACATTCGGTGTCTGTTTGTAGATTTAAACTATCTTTTTGTCTCTTTATATGTAGAACTTCGGAAATCAATCGCTTATGTAAATGTGGTTCATTATCCAGTATTTCTATTCTACCCCAATTGAAGTCATGATTAAGAGTAATTCTGTGATCGGTTATAACAGAGTGAGTGGTCGTATTTCTACGAATATGATTTCTATGTTCCGCTATTCTCGAGCGTAGTTGTCTCTTAATCTGTCCAACGTAAGACGCATCACAATTAATACAATTGATTTTATAGACAACATTGTTACGGGCCGATTGTGGGCAGGAGTCTTTATGCACTTTAATAAACTTATTCATTTTATTAAGACTGCGGTATGAGAGTTTCACATTTAAATCTTTAGTTATGTTTTTAAATTGTTCAGATATTAAAGGAACTGTAAAGGTATTGTAAAATAAGAAACTCTCTCAGAAAACTTTTTTTTGCTATGTTTATCGTTGTCAAAATTAGAGTTGATATTGTGAAAAAGAGTTTTAAGGCGTTCACGCAGGACATCGAAAACAAACTTAAGAGGATAATCATTATCCATCAAAATTTCAACGACTAATTCAAAGTTTTTTCGATGGAACACAGGATGTGACAACCAAATCACTCTGTCAATTAGAAATTAGACCGATGACAGTACCCCTCTTCTGACACAGAGGGTGATTCGACATGAAATGTAAATATCTCCCTGAAAAAGTAGGTTTGTGGTACCAATCAGAAGTCAAATGATTATCATTTAGGATCATGGTAACATCTAAAAAATTCAGTCTATTATCTTCTCCGATCTCAATTGTCAATTGTAGACGTGGGTGGATTGCGTTGAAAATGTCTAGAGTATGGTTGAGAAGGGTGGAGGGGGTAAATTGTATTATTTTTAACGACGATAAAAACACGCGAGCTAATATTTTATACATTGTTTAATTAATGATATTTATTGTAGATGGGATCATTCCAAAGATTGGTATATGTATCGTTATATCGGACAAAGAACAACTGACAAAGAAAAAGCAATTGTTACTATTAATGTGTTGGAGGAAGATTTTATATATATGACTGGACATATCATTAATGGAAAAAATTTATTACCGGCTACAGGATATCTTTTACTTATATGGCAGATGATCGGCTGGTTAAAGAAACAAAATTATCTCGATATACCAATTGTATTTGAAGATGTAAATTTTCTACGCTCTACAATATTAACAAAACAAAGGCCAGTCGATTTAACTCTTATGGTGCAAAAAGGTAACTTGTATAATTAAATTAATCTTGCAAATAAAATATACAAAAAATTGAAATAACTTTTGCATAAAATACAAATAAGAAATAAGATTGTATAAAATATAAATCGAGAAAAGATTTGTATCCAATAAATAAACCATTAGAGCAATCTGTCAATAGTGTGACCGCAGATTTGAGCAGGAAATGCAATATTAGCACTAACAGCGTTTACAAGAAATTGATATCAATATTTTTACAGGTAGTGGCAAATTCGAGATAATCGAAGGAAGCAATGCTGTTGTTACTGGAACAGTACGAATTCCAACTAATATCGAATACGAGAAAATATGTACTACATTTATCGATCGAAATGACAATGATGAAGAGGAGATGAGTACGAAAGATATTTATAAAGAATTGAAGCTCCGTGGTTATCAATATACTGGCGAATTTCGTGGATTAAAAAGCGCGTCAATTAGGGGAAAGAATGGTCATATTGTCTGGACTGACAACTGGACAACATTTATGGACAACATGTTACAGATGATGATTTTAGGACTGGATTCGAGAAGTCTCTTCGTACCAACAAGAATTCGTAAAGTAGTAATCGACCCAGAATTTCATATAAAACAAATTAAAAAGCTTCCAAATGAAGAAAAACGTACGTTTACAATTATATAAATGTGCACAATATTTAGCCCGATGTTATTTTTCGGAAAATATATGTATAAAATTGCGCTATTGTATCAATATTGCAGAAATCCTTGTACAAAATTATAAGCATTTAGATGTTTTGATATCCGGAGGAATTGAAATAAGTGGCGTCGTGGCTACAACTATATCTCGCCAACAAAGAACAATTCATCCCGTTCTTGAAGAGTACAAGTTTGTTGCTCATCGGGATCTAGATGTAATGTCTTTAGAGGACATAACAAGAATGTCGGTGCATATTGCACTCGAGTGTTACAATATGATAAACGTAAAAATCATCGAATTTGTGGAGAATAGCGATCAAGTGATGCCGGAGAATTTAAATTGTTTATTTGTGAATAAAGTTCTAGATGATTTACCGCAAATTCAATCCGATATCAAACTGGTAGCAACACACGAGCGGTTAAAAGATATCGCTTTGCCTGATAATATTTCTACAATAGAATTTGATAAACTGACAAAAAATGAAAATTGTTTGATGATTATAGGTTCCGGAATTTTAACAAAAAATAAAAACAAATTGTATGAACAATCATTATCTGTCATGATGCCAAAGGGATTTCTTCTAACATTCGAAGAATTGGATGCTATCTACGACTACTCATGTCTAAATAAGTATGGGTTAAAAGTAATTTTGGAGAAACGCACCAACGATAAGACAATTATATTATTAAGAAAAATACGCGATATTAATAAGAGGAATCTACAGATTGTGCATGTAAACAATTATGAATTCTCATGGATAGACAGGCTTAAATCATTCATGGACACAGAAAATGAAACTACGAGGATTATAGTCGTCGCAGAAGGGGACTTCGAATGCGGACTAATCGGCCTTGTAAATTGTTTGCGAAAAGAACCGGGCGGTAAAATAATTAGAGGTGTATTTGTTCAAGATAAAGATGCACCTACTTTTTCATTGCAAGAATCATTGTACATGCAGCAACTACAGCTGGATTTATCCATCAATGTTATACGTTCTGGTAGCATTTGGGGTTCTTACAGGCATTTTCCATTACCATTACGACAACCAAAACTCGTACAGAGTGCTTATGTTTCTCAAATGGTACGTTGAGAAGATTCGGTATTTATAAAAATGTAATAATGCTTTGTAATATTTTTATTTATAATTTAAGTAATGATTTAATGTAAGCTTAATGGGATTAAAATAATCGTTATATTTATTTATTTTAGGTGCAAGGTGATCTCAGCACTTTTTGTTGGGTGCAAAACAGAATATCTTTAATCAACAATGACGAAGAAAATCAGATAAGAATTGTCTATGCGTCTATCAATTTTAAAGATATCATGATAGCTAGCGGTAGACTTATTTCGACTTCTGTCGCGTCTCTCGAACGAAATAATAGCATTTTAATCGGAATGGAATTTGTTGGTTTTAATAAAAATGGACAAAGAATAATGGGACTGTGTTCAAATGGGTAAGATAGTGATACGCACAGATGTCAATTAATATATTTTTCGTAAATAAACTGTTTAAAATATTTTTTTTTTATATTTAAATTAAAGAAACTTTTGATGAAGTAAAAAAATTGAAAGAATTGTTATATTTTGCAAGTTTCTTTGTATTGCTTTACTATATACAGATTATTATTCAAAATAAAAAAAGTTTTCAATATGTAACTTTAATATAATAAATAATACAAATCACTATTTTTAGTGGATTTGCAAATATTTGCGTAGCTGATAAATATCTCAGTTGGATCATACCTGATGAGTGGACGATGGAAGACGCCGCAACTGTTCCTTGCGTATATAGCACATGCTATTATGCTTTGTATTTGAGAGGTAAAATGAAAAAAGGCGACAAAGTGTTAATTCATTCTGGTACGGGAGGCATTGGTCAAGCAGCAATTCACCTTGCACTTTACGAAGGTTGCGAAGTGTTTACAACGGTTGGGAGTATCGAGAAACAACACTTTATAAGAGAAACATTTCCCTCTATTTCCGAGGATCATATCGGAAACTCTCGAGACACGAGTTTTGAACAAATGATTATGAAGAAAATCAGATAAGAATTGTCTATGCGTCTATCAATTTTAAAGATATCATGATAGCTAGCGGTAGACTTATTTCGACTTCTGTCGCGTCTCTCGAACGAAATAATAGCATTTTAATCGGAATGGAATTTGTTGGTTTTAATAAAAATGGACAAAGAATAATGGGACTGTGTTCAAATGGGTAAGATAGTGATACGCACAGATGTCAATTAATATATTTTTCGTAAATAAACTGTTTAAAATATTTTTTTTTTATATTTAAATTAAAGAAACTTTTGATGAAGTAAAAAAATTGAAAGAATTGTTATATTTTGCAAGTTTCTTTGTATTGCTTTACTATATACAGATTATTATTCAAAATAAAAAAAGTTTTCAATATGTAACTTTAATATAATAAATAATACAAATCACTATTTTTAGTGGATTTGCAAATATTTGCGTAGCTGATAAATATCTCAGTTGGATCATACCTGATGAGTGGACGATGGAAGACGCCGCAACTGTTCCTTGCGTATATAGCACATGCTATTATGCTTTGTATTTGAGAGGTAAAATGAAAAAAGGCGACAAAGTGTTAATTCATTCTGGTACGGGAGGCATTGGTCAAGCAGCAATTCACCTTGCACTTTACGAAGGTTGCGAAGTGTTTACAACGGTTGGGAGTATCGAGAAACAACACTTTATAAGAGAAACATTTCCCTCTATTTCCGAGGATCATATCGGAAACTCTCGAGACACGAGTTTTGAACAAATGATTATGCAGAAGACCGAAGGTCACGGAGTGGATATCGTATTGAATTCTTTAGCTGAAGAAAAACTGCAAGCATCCATCCGTTGCTTAGCAAAGGGTGGTCGTTTCCTCGAAATTGGAAAGTTTGATATGGTTTCCAATAATCTTTTAGAAATATTTGCATTCTCAAAAGGCATTAATTTCTACGGTATAATGTTGGATAATCTATTTCGTACAAAACAAGAGAGTAAAGTAATATTGTGGAATATAATAATAGAAGGTATAAAGAAAAGGGCTATCAAACCGTTATGCAGAAAAGTCTTTGAAAAGGATGAAATAGAAACTGCGTTTAGATATATGGCTGCTGGAAAACATATTGGCAAAGTATGATCATTTTTTAATATACGTACAAAAAAGAGTAACTAAACTTGAAATACTAAATTCTCAAAAAAGCACAGTTTTTGTTCTCTTTGTGTTATCCTTAATATTAGCTTTTATTTATAATATTATATAACTAGGTGGTTTTGGTCTAGAATTAATTGATTGGTTAATTCAACGTGGTGCAAAAAATCTAGTAGTGACTTCGCGAACTGGGATAAAAAGCGGTTATCAACAATCAAGAGTAACGTTATGGCATTCTTACGGTATAAATGTACAAATCGTTACAGGTACTGATACTTCAAGATATAAAGACTGTGAATCTATATTAAAATTTGCCGAAGAACAAGGTCCTGTGGATGCTATATTCAATCTTGCAGTTGTGTTAAAAGATGGCATAGTCAAGAATCAATCCCCACAAACATTTGAAGAATCTTTCGTATCAAAGGCATGGACGACGAAAAAGATGGACGAATTATCGAGAACAATTTGCACTCAACTTCGACATTTTATCGTTTTTTCTTCCGTTTCATGCGGAAGAGGTAACGCAAGCCAAACAAATTACGGAATGGCTAATTCCGTAATGGAAAGAATTTGTGAAAGAAGAATGAAAGAAGGTTTACATGGTTTGGCTATACAGTGGGGCGCAATCGGTGAAGTTGGGCTTGTCGCAGACATGCAAGAAAATGACAAAGAACTTGTTATTGGAGGTACATTGCAACAAGGAATATCCTCTTGCTTGGACACATTAGAAATATTTTTGCTACAAGATCGGCCAATCGTAAGTAGCATGGTTGTTGCTGAGAAAAAAAATTCTAGCCAAGCAATGAATCCACTTGAAGCGGTTGCAAATATTATGGGTGAGTTTATGAACAACTATAATACAAAAAGTTTGTGACAGAACATTTATACAAACTGAATCTTTATTTAATAATGTTATTTAAAATATATTATATTGATATAACAAAGTGCATTAAAGAATGTACAAGAAATGTAAGCTTCAATAGTTGTTAAGATAAAATAATGTTTGATTAAAATTATATCAAAATATATAATTTTTAAAATAGGATTGAAAAATATGAACACAGTGGCGCCAAATATATTACTGGCTGCGCTAGGCATGGATTCAATGATGGCAGTAGAAATTAAACAGACATTGGAGAGAGAATTTGATATTTTATTGACAGAACAAGATATTCGAAATCTCAATTTTGCTGCACTTAAAAAAATGACAAATGCAATCGAGCAAGAAAAGAGGCACGATGCTACTGAAGCTGCTACAAATAATTTGGACGGTTTCGAAATATTGACACAAAAATTTAAGGATTCTGATTTCAGTCCAGATATTTATGTAGAACTCGATACAAAAAGGGAAGTTGCTGAAAACATAGTATTCCTTATACCAGGTATCGATGGATCTGCAAGCGTATATAAACTGATAGAATCGAAAATTAAATCTTTGGCGACGTGTTTGCAACACAGTGCACTTAATATGCCGGATGTTACTCGTTCAATAATGAAATCAGCAGCATATCTTCTGCCTGTATGAAATTATAAGATAATCTATTTGAAATCGTTATTTAAATTGCTGTGTATTTAAACAACAATATTTGATTATACACACGCTCTCACGCTTTCTTTACATACTATCTTATATATGCTTATGTTTATTTTTTTAGTACATAATGGAGAAAATGGAAGATCAAAAAGAATTCTTAATTGTGGGTTATTCATTTGGATCCTTAATTGCTATTGAGTTAGCAAGATTATTAGAAGCTAAGAATTTCGTTGGACGGTTATTACTTATAGATGGAGCTCCTGATTGGATGAAATTTTTGATTGAATTTCATAATTATACTTCACAACAAAAACTACAAAATGACATTCTACTTCGTTTCATGAAAATGTATCTCAAATCTGACAATGAAATGGTTAGTCAAACCATTTATTAAAACCACATTATGCTTTTTTACTACGAAAATGGTTTACGTAATTGTGTTCATATACAGTTAATATATATGAAAAAATATGAAAAATTATTTATTAAAATATTTAAATATGGTTCTGAAAGCTTTATATGCATTTTTACATGATAAAATATCTTTTACTATTTATTTATATACAGGATGGTCCATTTTAAAAGAGCCAGTCAAATATCTCGACAAATTGAAAGTGACTTTCATGTGACTTTCAAATGACTATCCAAGCTCACCAATGGCACCATCTTATGTCTCCCTTCAAACCAAACAACTTTTGTCTGAAACGTTTTTCCGTATCTTCCATATTTTTCGAGATATTTGACTGGCTCTTTTAAAATGGACCATCCTGTATGTATGATACAGATTACAGAAATTTTGAAAGACTCGTTTAAATGGTTTTCATTGAGTAAGAAAAAATGATAATAATGATAGTATATAAGAATTATATAATATTTACAATGATTGAAATATAGTGTTTATTATTTGAGAATATGTGTAAAATGGATATCAAATTAAAATAGTAATCCTTGATTACAAATTATTGCTAATAATTAAAGGACAAAATAATTTGACTTACGTAGTTCGAAAATACAGAAAAAGTAATTAAGTAATAAGAATACAGACATGTAGTATATCCGAAATGTGAAAATATAGTAAAAACTTTTATATTATTGTCTCAATTTTAAATGTAGATTACCATTTTATTATTTTTTACATAAAATATAATATTTATGTTATTTACAGCCTGCGTTAGAGCTGAATAAGTGCAGTACATGGGAGGAAAAATTAGAACTATTTACTGCTCACTTTTCGGAGAAGATCAATGTATTAAGTGTTGAAAATCAAAAATTCTTATGTACAACGGTTTACGATCATCTAATGGCTGTACAAGATTATGATATATCTTTATTGCCACCTTTAAAATCATCTATAATACTGTTAAAACCCACACTTACGCCAATCACTTTTCCTGAGGAGGATTATGGTTTACATAAGGTAAACTTTTGATTAAAGAGTAACACATTTTATTATTTTTAAGATATTTTTTACAAGAGAAATTATTTTTAGGTTACTGAAAGTGAAGTGAAAATACATTACGTACAAGGTTCTCATATCACAATGATGAACAAAATAGCATCATTTATTAACGATGAATTCTAAAATAGATAGCTCTGTATCAATATTAAATTTTCACTTAAACAATATTATTGGAAAAATTATATACTTAAATATTTCTTTTTATTAAAGAAAAAATATAAAATTTGTGAAAATGTGAATACTTAAAAGTATGACAAAAAGTTTGACAAAATAAAAATTAGATCTATATATATTTGTTTATATGAGTATGCAGTGTGTCCGGTAATAACTGTACCACGGGTACCACTGTACAGCGGGTTAGACCGAGTAGGCAAGTTTTCTACCATTTTGCCATAATTAATGAGAAACTAATTTTAAAAAATTGACTAATCCGTGCGAGTATAAGTACGCGGCGAAAATGAACATTCCGCTTTTACGCGGTTGCTAGACGCGATACATAATTAAACTTGATTATTAATTAATTATTGATTGCTGGATTATTAATCTCTGTGTGTTTTATCGCACAGAAATTATTGGAAAAATCACATAATGCAAGAGAATTTTTCTATTTGGTTTAATTTGTTCTACTTATACAAAAGTGCTGGTGATACAGTAATGCTTATACGCATCAATATATGTATGATTATGTTATTATACATATACAAGATCTAGAAGAAAATAAATCCAGAAAACAGGAAGAAAAATTTATTACTAGCTTATCACGTCCAAAATAATTATTTCACAATTATGTTTGAAATTAAAAGCAGACAATTCTAGCCAAAATAGAATTCTATAAAACTGACTAATGATGATTGCAACTTATACCAGAGAGTGATGTGATTTTTTTAAAGATTTATTTAATAAAAAGGAAATTTTTTTCTGGAAAGAATTATATAAACAGCATATATTATAACAAATTTTATATATACCATATTGAATTTGAGCGGACACAATCACAACATGTCTTAATGCTCAATCTCTTATTGTCAATCATACAACAGATTTTAAAACACGATATAATTTTAATAAGATATAATTTTATCTTTATAGATATAATTTTAATACAGAAGTTAAACTGTATAGGTATTTTACAGATATAATTTTAATATAGATGTTAAACTGTATACAAACTGTATAATCAATAATAATATAAATTGTGTAAGTGAATAAATATTAAAATATAGAAAGCAATAAAAAGGAATTTTTTTTTATTACGATGCGTGATTTAATATGAATATGAAACAAGTCCATTTTATTGAATAAACGCATCAAAATAGAATTCTATAAAACTGACTAATGATGATTGCAACTTATACCAGAGAGTGATGTGATTTTTTTAAAGATTTATTTAATAAAAAGGAAATTTTTTTCTGGAAAGAATTATATAAACAGCATATATTATAACAAATTTTATATATACCATATTGAATTTGAGCGGACACAATCACAACATGTCTTAATGCTCAATCTCTTATTGTCAATCATACAACAGATTTTAAAACACGATATAATTTTAATAAGATATAATTTTATCTTTATAGATATAATTTTAATACAGAAGTTAAACTGTATAGGTATTTTACAGATATAATTTTAATATAGATGTTAAACTGTATACAAACTGTATAATCAATAATAATATAAATTGTGTAAGTGAATAAATATTAAAATATAGAAAGCAATAAAAAGGAATTTTTTTTTATTACGATGCGTGATTTAATATGAATATGAAACAAGTCCATTTTATTGAATAAACGCATACACATAAAAGATATATAATTCCTTCTATAATGTATTCTAATAAATGATATAACCAGAAGAGATCAAATATTTTTTTGCATTTATTGATTTATTGAATATGGTTATACAGGGTAGGCCATTTTAATGTATCCACTGAAATATCTTATAATCTATAAGTTTAAGACAAAAATGTTTTAGACAAAAGTTGTATAATTCACAGGGGGACATATGATGAAAATATGGACTTGACCTTGAATGACCTTTTCAAGGCCAAGTCAATGTGATCGATGTTTTCTTAAATTTTCTTAATCTCCCCATTTTTTATTGCATATTCTTGTAGCTTATCTCGAGAGCTTTTCAAAACACTATAATAAAGTATTCCGCTAAGTAAAGGATATAGGTGCTTTTCTTTTTCTGTGTTTTTAGCAAAATTTTATCCTTTAAGATCATTAATTTTGTAGTAAATATCTTCATTGCTGGATTTAATTTTTGAATCAGTGGGGAGAGAGAGAGAGAGAGAGAGAGAAAGAGAGAGTGAGAGAGTGAGAGAGAGCGAGAGAGAGGGAGAGAGAAAGTTTATTGTCAATATTGTTCCTACGATGCGCACAATATATATACACACATACTTGTATTATTCCTACGATACGCACAATATATATGCACACATATTTAAATTTTCCATATATAAAATCAAGAATATATAAGGTAAAGTAGGGTAAAACCGGGTACTATTTTGGATTTGTCTTCCTACAAAAGATCTGAGAGTAAAAAAGATTTTGCCGACCGTTAATAATCTTTAGTGAACCTTAAACTATGAGAAAATAAGGCTAGTCGCTGAAAAATAATTTTTGATTACCAAGAACAACAAGATTTTGTGGAGAAGTCAAAGTATCCGGTTTTGTCCGGTAGGGTCATAGCGGGTACCCATTTGAAAATATGCAAAACATCGTGTAATTACAAAATCTAGATTTATTTTAATCAAAATACAACATAAAGATGTATTCTATTGACAAAAATCACAAATAAAGATATTCTCTTGTTCGACATTACTGCAGGACTTCCTTATTTAACTTTTTAGCTTTAGGGTTCTCAAAAAGCTTTTCTTTAGTGGTTTCTTTTTCTGAATGTTAGTTTTTGTTTCCAACTGCTTTTTGTAGGGAGACAAAGTCAGGATAACAGCGCTTCCTCTTTTCATTACATGAGATATGTAAGTACCCGGTTTTGCCTCAACACAAGGAAAGTAACAAATACGGCGGTTGTATATTCCGGCGTACAAAGTGCCGATCAAAACTAATATGATATACTCTTTAATATGTACAGAATGCAATGCTGCATTTACTGATACAGATGCTCTATATAGAACAAGTGCACGACGACTCGATTCTTGCCTCGATATCGATCTTTTTGGAGGTAAAAACTTTGAACTTTTATTAAAGAAGAAATATCCTGTGCACAGGGTCAGGGTTTATTTTAAAATAATGATGGCGCCAATCTACAACTAATAACACAAGTTAGCCATAGATAGCAGCATTTATTACGAAAAAACAGGGGTACCCGATTTCACCCGCCTATCCGGTTTTATACAACTTTCCCCTATATATGTGTGTGTGTGTATTTTATAAATATACAAATATGTATAGATATTAATATAAATCAATTTATTTTTATAATTATTAATATAGTATTATTATTACGAAAATATTAAAAACAAAGTGAAGATGTGATAAAATTATAATTTATTCGATATTATATATTTATGAAAAATTAAAAATTACAGACAGTAATTTAGTATATTATTATGTGTGTGCATAAATATATTAATATAGATATTAATAATATGAAGTTAAATTTTAATACGCATTATTAATATCAAAATTGCTTATAAATATAAAACTTAAAATATATCATCTTTATTAATATTTCTCTTTTGATTAACAATATGTACGGCGTTAATTCATATTATTTTTTCGATAGACTTGTAATTGAAGACTGTAATTAAAACTTTTATTTAATTTTTGTCAATATTGTTATTATACTGTCATTCATATCCATCTTTACTATATGTAGAACATATAAATATTTAAAAATTGAGAATGTCGGGTACATTTGTCTATACGATTGTATCTCCAATACATTCTTAAATATTATATTACTTTTAAGATGTCTAACAATATTTCTTGTTAATACATTTTTCCCCTTTGTTATTTTTGTTTAAGCAGCGTGAATACATGACACATAATACAGTCAAAATCTGCTACCATATCTATAAATTTTTCTTATTTAATATTTTATACATTAAATACGTTCAATCATATATGTTAATACTACTATAAAAATATATATGTCAGAATTTTAATGGAGAGATATCTATTATTAAGGAAAATTATTTGCTTTGACACATTCTGTCTTAAATATACACAAATTGTTTAATAAATTTGGTAAAAATGATGGAAATAGAAAAAGTGATGAAAAAAATGCTGTTTATTAGTAAAAGTATGTTAGAAAAACTAAACGTTCTCTCTCTCCCTCTCTCTCCCTCTCTCTCTCTTTCTCTCGCTCTGAAATATTTTTTTTAACAGCTTGCCTATATTTTATAATAACTTATTTAAAATTTATATTTTAAATACGAATTTGATTATGTGCTAATTTCTGATTTATTGATCAACGTTTATTGATCAACAAGATATGTATTAACGGTTTTAGAAGTTGTTGACACAACGTACTTATTTATTGTAATGTCATATACCGAACACCGTTAGTCTTTGATAATCTTTTGGGATGGTAAAATCGTGGAGATCACATAAATAGTAGTGCGCCGATTTGTTCCAATTAACTATTACAAAGAGACTTATATACCTGCATACAATTCGGTACATGTATTTCAATATATAGAATGAGTTATTAGAAATCGAACACTTCTATCTTCTCTCTTTCTTTTTTCTCTTTCTTTCTCTCATACGTGTTTAAATATCTAGGCTTAAAATCTTTTTAAGATTTGTATTTATTTTACATCAGAGGCACTATCAGAAATAGATTACTATTAGAAATTAATACTACTGGCATACATTTAACATTACATTTATTTTACATCACAGATACTAAATATAATATTAAAGATGTTTATTTGCTATTTAATAATATATTAAAAATACGAAATAACTATATAATAACAACATATAGTAAATGTTAAAATATGTTATTAAATATAATATACTATGATAAATATAAAAAACAGAATAATTGAAGAAATAATTAAAAAGATATTTCATTTGATTCAATTTATTTATGAAAAGATGTATTAAATAAAGTTTGGATACTTATAATCTCACTAAAGTAACGACCAAACATATATGTATATAACATAAAATAAATAAACTAAAAACTGTATCAATTATATAGGACAGATACAGACGGACCAAAACATACAACGTGTAACTTTCAAAATGTGTATAAAATAATATATTGAACCACATAATTTCTTAGTTGCGAATTCAGTACGGTTTTCCATTAAAGCTGAAAAGTTTTATTCAATTTTAAAATTAATAATTATAATCTGTTTAAGTTTTCGTTATAACTAAACTGTAAGTTTACTTTATAAATGACATATACATATATCAAAAATATTATCTCAATTAGATGAATTTGGTAAGGAAAAAAGTTCTGTGCTAGTTTTCTTATTTGTTCTCTTTCTAACAAAGGAGTGTTTCAGCAGGCATCTGAGGCAAAAATTAACATGGTATTTCTAAAATTATTGTTAAATAGCTGTTTAACATTTATTGCTGCAAAAGCTTCTTTTACTGACGCCCATATTGAATTATATGAAAAACATTTACTCAATCTTGACAATATAATATCAGAGCATTATAATGTCCAACTTGCTATACCAGATATCGAGCTAAATATTTTCTACGGCGAATGCGATATTAGTATTAAGATTCTTGTACAAACACAATATCTAACATTGTATTCAAAAATTAAATGTATAAATGATATAATTGTGACTGATAATCCACCAAGATTTTACGTGTACAATAAGGAAATGATTGTTTATCCGGTGAAATATTTCTATAATGATACGAATGAAAGTTTCAAGATTTTTTTTATATGTCAGACATCACCGGGACGTTACATTTTGGATATAAAATATGATGGTATTATTGATAATAATACAAAGTTAACAACTTTTTGCAAACAGAAATGGGGAGTATTTGTTAAAATCTCGAAACTTTCATTCGTATCATTATAGAAATATTTCACCGGATAAACAATCATTTCCTTATTGTACACGTAAAATCTTGGTGGAGTATTAGTCACAATTATATCATTAATGCATATAAACGATATGTACATATATATTATTTAGAACTTAAATTAATGGTTTTGTCGCACTTAAAAATGTGTATGAGATAATTGATATATTATCATATTATATGTTAATATTGATTAATTAATATAATGAATTCTATTTTCTTTATATTTTCTGAAATATTATACATTTCATAATTTTCAAAAAATCATATACATAACATTTAGAAGTTCAAAAATGTAATTATTTATTTTAAAATAAATAAAGAAATATTTCATATTATACAATATAGCACAAGACATTGTACTGAAGTATAATAATAGTAAAAAACATTAAAATGTTATTTTCTATCTACTATTTCTATGTTTATGAGTCTCATCTGTATATTTATTGTATCTCCAAGTTCTAATATTTTCTTGCAATAGTTGAAAATTTATTGTTACTTGATTCTTGTATATGAAATATATAATAATAGGTGGTTAATACCAACACATTTCGATGTACTTGGGGCCCGACAAGTATTTCCATGCTTTTACGAATTATTACGAGCCACTTTTAACATTACTATAAAGCATCATCGTAACTATATGGCTTTATCAAATATGGCGGTCCAAAAAGTGGAAATAAATAATGTAGGCATGGCGCTCGCACACTTCAAAACCACACCTATACTGCCCCCTTATCTCATAACAGGGATCGTGACTAATTTCTATCGCAATTCTACCAAAAATATGATTACAAATGTGTGGTATAGAAATTGCTCCGCAATGCACATGGTATTTGCACAAAGAGTTATTGAAAATGTCACATTATACTTGGAAAGCGAATGGAAACATCTAAGGGTAATTTCGAAAGTGGATCATGTTGCGATTCCGAATTTCCAAGACAAAGATATGGTGAATTTGGGATTAGTTCTTTATATATAAACATATGGTTAAAAAATATATTAATGTATTAAAATAATTATCAGAATTTAAAATTACAGTATTAAGATAGATATGCTGAATTTATCTGTAAATTTGTTTAAATAAAAACAAATATAATAATAAAAAAAGTAAAATTTTACTTTGGTATTTACAATTAGAAATTAAGAACTTATATAATAAAAAGACTTTCCTCTTTTTATAATTTACAAGTAACTCAATGTATTATTATTTAAGCAAGATTTAAGCTAGATTTTAATATTACATTTATGTACAAAATATGATTATGTACAAATTTGATATCTTGGATAAAATACTGTGTACATGTATTTATATACCTAATATATTATAATATATAATCATTACAATGCAAATTTTGTGTATAAAGAAATATATTTAACAAAAAAAAACAATATAAAAAAAAATAGAAATAACAAAAATAAATTAATAAAAAAAAATAATAAAAAAATAATATAACAAAAAAAATATTTCCAATAAAACAATTTGCTTAGAAAAGTTTGAAATAATATCTTTTATTATATTATTATTATTATATATTTAGTATAATATTAAGTATAAGAAATCACACAAATAAGTTTATTCGAAGTATTATTTATTTATTGTTAATTTAAATTTATTCCTATAACATGTTTATTTAATTATTAATTATTGTTTATAACATCATCGTAGACAAAAAGTTGAAAAAGCATTTTGAAGCTTGAAGTTAACGCCCTATCGGTGGTTTAAAACATTTTTTTTATCTTCTTTGTTTTAAAAAGAAACCCATTGTTTTGTTTCTTAAAATTATGTATTTTTGACACTGCAGCTCAATAAAAAATATTCTCTCGAAGAAATCATCTCACAATCAAGTTCCATAAACTACATTTTGCCTACAAAATGCTGTTTTAAAAATTTTCCTACGATTTTTTTTGACTGAGTTACACGATTTTGAAACTAAATCAGTATTTTCTAGAAATGAGAAAATAAAAAATTTTTTTTGAACTATCGATATCACGTTATAGTTGAAACTTCAAGCTTCAAAAAACGCTTTTTCAATTTTCTTGTCTGCGATGATTTTTCGACAACTATCGACATTATTTCTAAAAATACAGGTTTAGTTTCAAAATCGTGTAATTCGGTCAAACAAAATCGTAGGAAAATTTTTAAAAAAGCATTTTGTAGGCAAGCTGTTGTAGTTTATGGAACTTGAGATGAATTTTTCGAAAGAAATTTTTTTATTGAGCTTCTTTTTTAAAGCACAGAACAAGGAAGATAAACAATTTTTTTTAAATCAACAATAGGACGTTAAAGTTGAAATTTTAAGCTTCAAAATGCTTTTTTTAATTTTTTGTCTACGATGATTTTTCGTCGAGTTTCAGCGGTTTGAAAATAGCCCAATTTTTAGGGTATGAAGAGTGTTCCCTATTTTTTTTGAGTAGTGTATATCGCAATATACTGAGAAAAAAATACCTGGACATTTTTGTGTTCAGCTAATAGTAATAAAGCAAAGGTCATACTCATCGCTGTAGTATCGTGACCCTGTAATCATCGTCATATGCATACCGTATTATAGTTAAACGTGCTTAGATGATATGTACAAAAAATTAGAAAAAGAGATTCAGATACATACCGCAAACATAAACGTATCGACTTCTTCTCTGATGTCCAAATCAGTCAACAAATTGTCTTGAGATGCCGCTATTAAGAGATCCAACATGGTTAGCCGCTTTTTTTAACTAGAAATAAAAAAACACGTTAGCGTCAATCTCATTTTTGCATGTCGTGCTTTAATTATATAACATTGTTTTTGTTTAAAAATGTAGATTTTCTATTAAAAATAATAATGATTCAATTTTACATTATTCTCTTTTTTAGTTTAATATTTATTGAGTAATTCTCAAATAATATTATTATCTTAAATTTATTTCTCTTATATCGCGCAAAATTCTTTTATAATTTTTTAAACTTTTTTATAAAATTTTTGCGATAAAAGAAGTTGCAAGTACAAATTTGAATTTAATTATTATTTTGTAATTAAAACTTCATAAATTGGCAGCCAAAGAGAAACTATAATTTATTAAGAAGTCTGTTATGTGATGGTGTTCGATTTAATTGAAAATCTTCTTTACTCTTGAAACATCTATTACTTCTATTTACTTAAGAATACATGTATCACGGCGGAATCATTTCTCAATATAATTTCACTTACGAATTTCTTTCAAATTTATTACTTTTTACGACAAAAGGAAGTTATGTAAGAGTTTAAAAATAATATTCAAGTCCAATCATGTAACATTTTATTTGATCTTCTGTGATGGAGACAAATCGAACACAAATTGTAATAGTAAAGTATGTACGCTTATATATTAATGCCATTACGTTACTTGTGCTGGTGAAAAGACCTGTGCCGTGCCAAGGTTGAAACAAGTTATACATACGACTTTTCTCGGTGCGCTTGGTATTGCTTAATATCGCCTGAGAATATCGAAAATATGTTAGGAGAGAAATATTAATTTAGTATATCACTCAATCTTACAAATAATTTATTAATCGTACCACAAAGAACGATGGGTAAAATGAGTCGACTTTTGACTGAAAAGTGTAACGTAAGTTATACATGTTATCTTACGTTTTCGGGGTCGCTGAATATAATGGTTAGCAGTTTTATCTATGTAAACCCGCGGAAAAGTGGTCAAAATTTGCCTTAAAGAAACGAATTTGTAACTAGCAACTACATAATTTTTCTTACAAACAATTATGTGTTTTTTTTACATCAATTGATTCTTCTCATTATTTTGTGCATAAAAATATTGAGGTAACGGCGGCTGACAATCCGATGGATAAAAAAAAATGTTAGAGATCCCTAAGAGACAAAACGAGAGGCCCCTTCATTTTTTTTTAATAAAACCTAATTTTTTTATATTAATCAATTTCTTGCAATATTCGGCATAAAAGTTATAAGGGCAGAATGGCTAAAAAGTAAATAATTTACGAGATATTTTATACTTTAATTTGATATAATTTTACATAAACTAGGAAATATCTCGTCAGGTTAATTAAAGGTCGATTCAGACATATCCGTGTTGTATCTGTGACGTATACGTTCCGTTGCACGTCCGTGCACGGAAAATAAGTTTCTATAATTTCGTATTAGAGTATTTTTACATTTCAGTATCCGTATCAGTATCCAGCCGTTCGTATCAGTGTCAGTGCATAGACAGTGATCTGCGCTGATATTTTCACTGAATGGACGGCATGGAATCATGACGACATTACATAATAACTTTGTATGCAAAAGTAATTACGTTACACTGCAATAAATTTGATGTTTTTTGAATAATTTGATCCAATTTCAAAGTACTTCGATTATTTTTTGTGGACATAGTTATGTAACTTGTTTATTACTCATATTTGACGTTTTGTATAACTAGAACAACACAGGCGCACGCTACGCGCGGGCTTTTATTTACGGACATTTTTCAATTTTTAATAAATTATACAATTAAAAATGTGATTTTATATTTACATACACGTTTTTACGCGAATAAACAAACACATACATACAACACACACACATGTATGTATATACATATACATATGTACATACATATGTTTAATGCGACCCGGGTACGCCAAGTTTTTATACTTTGTTTTGATGTAAGTTTGTTTTATTAGAGTTTATGAGAATTTTTTTTTCAATAAGTATATCCTAAAGCGTTAGATGTGTATATATTGTGCATTTAGTTAATTATAAAATAACTCTTATTTGAACTATACGCCCGATTACTTTAATTATATTACGATTCATTAAATATAATTTTTCTTAATATTGGAAATGAAAAAATAACAAAATTTTATAACATAAATTTTTTTCTCTTGGCTCAATTTTTTACATCATTATTTTTGTAGAATATATTTGTACAACTTTTTTTGTTAAAATATTTTTATAAGTTTTTATTTTCAATAATTTATAATAATATTTTAGTTCACATGTTGAAAACAATGTTTAACAGAGGCAACAATGTCAATAACATGCTTTTTTAGAGAGGGATATTGCGAATTCGCCTTCAATTTTTCTTTCTTTACAAATTTCATGGATCCACTTGCGCTTTCTTTTTTTGCGTAAAACGGTTTTTTCCTTATCTAAAATTAGTGCAGTCACTACAAGTTCTTCGATTGAAAAATTCATCTTTCTCTCTTGACGTTCTGAAACGTACTGAACAAAAATCGACGAATACAGAACTGAAGTATGTGAATATTTTGTACTGATGGGTATGGATACGACACGGATACGGCACGGATATATCTGAATCGACCTTAATCCGTGAAACGCATGAAAGTTCAATACAATATAAGGAACGAGAACAATAAAACCTCGATTTGTGTATAGCTTTTGTCTAACCAATAATCTGTCGCCATCGCCTTATGCTCATTTCAGCCAGAATAAAGTTTAATGATTAATACCGATAATTACATCATCATTAATCATTATTCACTTATAACAAAAGGATAGAAAAATGTTACAGAAGGGCATATAAAGATCTTAGTTTATTGAATATAAGTCTTGCATCTGCATTATTTATATATCATTAATCTAATGCTAATGAGTTCGTGTTGTTAAAAAAGATTGACATTAAACGAATTGAGATAATAAAATTGACACGTAGCGTGTACAGTTCACTCCAAAAAAATTATTGTGCTAATGAATGTTACTAGAGTATATATTTTATTATTTACATCTGCTTTTTTCTGCAAAAATAATGTTATCACTTTTGAAAATTACGTTTATTAAAAATAAAGATAAAATTCCCGTTTTGAGGCTGCTCCAATGATCTTAATCTTGACATATGTTGTCAAGGTCATGACCTTGATGTGAATAACCAAAGTTTTAGCAGGCGCTCGTTGTTTATTAAAAAATTATTAACAATTAAACTGTATGATAAAAACAAAGTATCGTGCTGAATTTTTATTTAAAAGGATATACAATTTTGATGAATGCATTGATACTTTCTTTAAGATAATGAATTATATATACCATTAAATTGATCAAAATGTACATATACAAATACAGTTTTGCACAACTAGCGAATATACTTGGCGCCTTTTTTTACCTTTTTCCAACAAAGTAAGTTTTTAGGGTTTTGAATTTACGAGATTGAAATTCGCGCGAAAAAATGTGTTCTTCCATTATTAAGAAATATATCTCTTTATTAAAAATTAAATGAATATAACAATTTTTATGAAAATGTGGTTACGAACGACTATATTTATAATAAAATACATGCATCGCGTTATTGTAGCTAGTGTTAAATGT
>NW_021852138.1:195561-200449 GCF_003651465.1 Formica exsecta
ATATAACAATTTTTATGAAAATGTGGTTACGAACGACTATATTTATAATAAAATACATGCATCGCGTTATCGTAGCTAGTGTTAAATGTGCAAGTACAAATAATTCTCGGGTACCAACTGCTCGAGACGAATCAAACCCGATAACAGCGAAATTAAAAAAAAATTTAATTTCTATACTTTGCAATACACATAAAATAAATCAAAATAATATTAAGTATACTTATAATAATTCTAAGCTATAATTAATTTTTTTTTGTAGCATTCAAATATATTAATTTGCCGATATTTCACTGATAGGTACCCATTCGATTTGTCTCGAAGTTTCAAAGTATACCCACATTTTACATTACATTCATACATAATATGTATTTTGTAACATAATATTTAAAAAAAAGTATAACCGTTTATTGAAACAGTATGTTAATTTGCGCATGTATTTTATTATATATATAGAATAGCATATCTAAAAACTATCCAGAACACTATCCCAGAATGGCAAGATGTTTAATATCCGCAAATGATTTCTTAAAAGAAACCAAGAACTAATCTTTCTATCCTCAGCAGAAATATTCTATCCTCTAGAAATATTTTCTTAAAAAAGATTGAAAATTATATTAAAATTAATTAATAAAATATATTTGTTTGTAACTATAATTTTTTTATATCAAAAAAGTCAATAGAAACATGCAAATTGATTGCAATTTGAAATTGCTTAAAAAATATAAATTTATCTATATACATTAGCTATACCCATGTTCAATCTACTATTAAATCTTTTTAGCATATTAAGACAATAATATACTAATATTAATAAAGAATGGAAGAACACTTTTAACGAAGAAAAAGAAATATATTTTCCCTTCAAATATATTATTTAAATTAACTTCGTGATTCGACTTCGAAAAGGCGTGTGGCAGTCGTCGTTGAGTTACTACCGAAACCATTACTTCCAGAAATCGCTAGGAAAACCCGAGTTTAATTCCAATCCAGCAACGAACATCCCTAATTTTCAACAGAGCACCGAACTAGACGTCGCGGATGAATCTTACAAGAACTGACAAGAAATAATCCTCCACCATGAAGATTGTTTCGACTCCTCGCTGGTACGAACCATGCAACTTTACTAACGTTTACCTGACGAAAGGGATAGCGATAAAGCCCCTTAGCTAAAGACAGCGATCGCATCCAAGAACGTGGAAAATACGCGATGTTTTTACAACGTAGTTACTTAATTAATTTAACGAATATTTAATTCCGACACGAAATTCATAAATATCAATAAAATCAAAATCAAATCATAAAATTCGGAATAATTTACTCGCGATTTTGCAATGTTGAAGACAGTCATCAAATTTTATGAACAAAAAGCTAATATTTTATCGTTAGCTTAACATCGAGTCTTCATATTTTTATTCAATAATTTTTTTATTAAATATTAGAAGAATTAGCGATATCCGTGATATTTATAAAGTGTGAAATACAATTTCCCGAATTTATCAACAATTCTTATGAAGTTGTTTTTATTACTAGATGTAGTATAAGTAATGACCGAGTGGTAGCGATAGCAGCAGAGGAGAGGCGCTCTACCTGTCGTGTTTTTTCAAATAAGAAAAGGGGAATTTAATATATATCTCTCTCGCTAACGCGGCATTGTGTAAGCATTATCAAATATATATCCAAGTATTTTTCATATAATTTTGTGTATGTCAAATAGATCCCGCCTCTCTTAAATGGTAGCAGAGGTCCGTGGTTTAAAGAGTTAAGGTGATTAGAAGTATTAGAAATATCGAGCAAAAAAGTGAGAGAAAAGTACGAGTGAAAACAAGGTTATGGCGGAAAACTGGAATGTAACAAGCGTAAAACCGCTAGATGATACGAACTATTTTTTATGGAACAAGAAAATCGAAGGAATTTTAAGATCAAAGAAACTATGGAAAAAAGTAATAAATGTGAAACCGCCTGAAAAACCCGAAGAAGAAGATGAAGATTACAGGATCAAGTATAAAACATGGAACGATTGGGACGATGACAATTATGCCGCGAGAACAATAATGATAAATACTATGAGTAAGGCGCAGTTGTTGAAATACAGCAGAGAGAAGAGTGCGAATAAACTATAATCATTGATTAAACATGATATGGCAAATGAGACCGAACAATTAAAAGCGAGATCTTTGAGTAAATTATCGATTCTGCGAATAAAGAAAGACGAAAGTGTAGACTTTTAAGTGTAGAGTTTTTTGAATAGAGCTGAAGCTTTAAGAAACCAGTGTGTACAATTAGGAAGAAAAATTGAAAATTATGAACTAAAGATATACATTTTGAGAGGGCTAAGAATTGAATTTGAACAAAATATACGAGTATTTGAAACGCAGAAGGAGTTAACAATTAATGATATTTGATATGCATTAAAACAAGAAGAGATGCGAAGAGAGAAGAGAAAGGAAGAGAAAACATCAAAAGGCTACGAAGACGTAAGAAGAGCAAGAGATAAATCGAAGAGTGATACCCTTTGTTATAACTGTGGCATCAAAAGTCATACGTCGCATGAGTGTTATAACAAGCAAAAATTCTCAGGCTTCAATTGTCAATGGTTTAATCATATTGCAAACTGTAAGGAACCAAAGAGGAATCCGACATCAAAAGGAAGAGGATTTAGAGGAAGTTTCCAAAGAACTTCTCGAGGAAAAGGAACTGGACGAAGTCGTGGACAAAGTGAATCTACATCAAAAATAAATGATGAGATAGTATTAACAGCAAATGAAGAATCGTATGTGAGTACAGTACTAGCCATTAAAAAGAATAAAAATATAATAAAAAATGATACTAAAGTTTGTATTTGGTTATTAGACTCAGGTGCAACGAGTCATATGTCATGCGATAAAAGATTGTTTGACAAAATAGAAGAAGAAGAAAGGGAAATTCGCGGATAAAAATGGAAGAAACCTGACTTCTGAAGGAGAAATACTGATAAAACAATCAACATGTGAAAATAGAGTGCGACTAACAAATGTACTGTATGTTCCAGATATTAATGCTAATTTATTATCGGTGGCAAAAATCACTGACAACGGATACAATGTGAAATTTGATGAATATGGAGCTGTTATATACAATAACCGAGAAGAGATTATAATGAAAGCTGAAAGTGAAAGAAATGCTTATTATGTAAAATTGTTGATAATAAATAATGAGACTGCAGCAACATCACAAGATGTAGATATTTGGCACAGAAGATTGAGACACGCAAGTAAGAAGATTGTCGAAGAAATAAATAAAGAAGATCTTGTCGTAAGGATGAAGAAATTTACCAAAGAGAAAAAACAATGTGAATCATGCGTAGAAAGAAAAATGTGCAGAAAGAATCATTCCAGATTGGATTGCAGGAAAACGAATGAAATAATGGAACTATGGCATATAGATTTGGTCGGTCCCATAAAACCACCGTCATGTGGCGAAAAAAATATAAAGGTGTTTCAGAGCGACCGTATCAGCAGTTTTTTGAGGAAACAACGCATTTTCGTGAAAAATGTTTCATGCAAAAGTTGTAGAGCTCTAAGTGGCGTATTATATGATAATATTAGTATGACCTTGAATAGCACCGTCAAAGTCACATAAAAATCACTTTGAATTTTTTAAATGGAACCCTTTATTTTCCATTATATATTCTTGTAGCTTACCTCGAGAGCTTTCCAAAACACTATAATAAAGTATTTTTTTAAATATGCAATAAAAAATGGGGGGTTCCATTTAAGAAAACATTGACTACATTGACCTCACCTTGAAAAGATTACTCAAGATGAAATCCATATTTTTGTCATGTGGCCCCTTCGAAACCATACAACGTTTGTCTGAAACGTTTTTCCATATGTTTCATATTTTTCGACATATTACATGGGGCGATTAACATAAAACACTTTGTATATACATCTATATAATACATCTAACTAAAGTATGACAGTGCATAAATACAAATAATAAATACAATATATTTTTATTAAATCTTAATCTTTTTATTTTATAATATACTATTGTCATTATTTTATTATCTTTTACAGTTTTTGCTATCGGTATGTAGAACATTTCATTATCGATAATAAAATAATGTTTTGGAATGATAAAACGTTCGCGTTCGTTATTTTTGATACAATCAAAATTGATGATAATGCCATTGTTTTTAAATTATCCGGGCTCATTGAACCCTCTTGATCGTGATAAAAATTTACTTTTGGCTGATCATTTTTAACAGTAGCTTATTATTAGCTTGTCGGTGATATATTGCTGATAAATTTCTTGCAGAAGATAATATATTACAGCGGATAATATATCGACCGAATTTTGATACTTCTAAAAATTCAATATTTAATTTTTTTATCTTTCAAATATTGTATGAATAAAATAGAATAAAATATGTCAGTAATGTTGCAACTGTGATATATAATTAATAAATTCTATTAACTATGAAAATAATTATATGTCATTTTAATTGCTGAACAATTGCTATTACACGTCATATCTAATAGATGCCGCTAATTGTTAGTTTCTTTACATTTGTGCAATTGTGCATTTTATGTAATAGTACACACACACATTTATTGCACCCCTATATTCCACATGACAAAATAAGAACGTTTTTTTTAGTATCTTGACAGTTTTATTAGTTTATCTTTGTCTTAAACTTTTTATATTCTTGTGAAATTATTACAAACATAATTAAATTATCCTATTAATTGTATTAAATAAAGTAATTTTTATTTTAGGAATTTTAAATAATATGCAAAAGTATATAAATCAGTTTATACATAATTTTAATATAATAGAATATTATATTAAACGTTTCTTGTGTAAAATTACATTACTGAAATTAATGTTAGCTCTTATAACTCTT
>NW_021852138.1:200491-204109 GCF_003651465.1 Formica exsecta
ATATATATATATTTCTGCATATTATGTCGTACTTAAAATTTCTCTAAAATAAGAATCATTTAATTTGAAACGATTAATATGCAAAGTTTATATGGATGCAAGAATATTTAGAGAAATTAAAGAAGATGAATTAAAACTGTCAAGACCGTAAATTAATATTATTAATATTCTGTCACGTGAATTAAAGACGCGATGTTAAATTAGTTTTGCATTATAAGTGCGGTTCGGTATTGGTTGACTCAGCTGACAGAATGAAGTGCGGGGTGTGTTTGTCAATGCTGTTTAGGTATCGAAATGTAATCGAACCGGAGAACCTCAGGGGTCCCTCAGACATAACATCTCGCGCCACGAGAGAGCTCTTTGTGTTAAAGTCTTCTCCTTACATCTCAGTTTTCTCGCTCTCTTTCCTTGTTTCCACTCCTCAAAAACTCGATCGCCTCAGTCGGGTTTCGAAAGTCGCCTTCCGCAATGACCTGTTTGAGAAATTGTACATCAATATCATATCTCGCAACTCATGCAAAAGCATCATCGGGGGCGTAATCGCTTCTCTCGACGATCGGAAGTATGGAATTGACAGTGAAAATTACACACATAATCCTAGCCCAGATTTTAACTCGTACAACTCGTATCATCATCTAGTCCCTCTTTCACTTTGATATCGCATCATCGGCAACTTCATTCGCTAATCGCAGTGTATCGCATCTAAAACGGTTTAAAGTTAACATTCAGAGAAACACGTCTGTCCTCCCTCTCCCCCGTCCAGCTATAATAAATTCGTTTATCGTTCCATCTGCGTGGACGTGTCATTACGTGGCTATAAGATACAGAGAGGCGAGAGCGACGGGGGAACAACGACAGTGAGGTGGTGGACGGTCGCGGAGGAAGGAGTGAGGCATGGGCAGTGAAGGGGGAGGGGGGAGAGAGTAAAGGGATGATGGAAACAGCGGGTGGGGTTGACTTCGTGTTCGCAGAGCGACCTGGTCGCGGCGATGGTCATTTGTGGGAGCTGAGCCTTTTAGCTCCTGGACGAAAGAGGTGGGGTGGAGCGCGCGAGAGGGGGGGCGAAATGTCTCTCGCGATCCCACGACGAGATACCGGACACGCTACAGCTCCTTCCTTCCCCTTAACCCAACCGAATGATGTCCACCGCGACACGCCATCCCGGCCGCTTTCCAAGACGCTCGAGATTGTCTTCGAGCAGGGGTGGACGCGAAAGAACCGTACGCGCGTATACTTTTACCCGGGGTCGCGGAAAGAATTGCCTTGACACGCAAGAAACACAGGCGCAGTCCTTCACGAAGAAGAATACTGGCGAGCCGCTCGTAAATAACGTCGCGTTTAATGTTACTTAACGGCATCGCGTATATACGCGATTTGCAAAGCAAACGGACGAACTGACAAATTATCATGTAGGCCAAATAAGAATCGTGATATATTAACGCGAATTATCATATTAATCGGCTTTAATTAGCTATTCAATCTATGCCTTGTGATGTATGGCAATTTAGGAAAAAACAATTTTTGCAAATTAATTAATATTCATTTAATATTAATTTTAAAATTTTTGCATTTGTATAAAAATACCTGAATTGGTTGTTAAAAAAAAAAATCAAAGTTGTTGGTATCTATAATCAAAATAATATTTCTTTTAAGATAAATCATATATTTGCGTGTTTGTTCCTATTAAAATAATAAAAATAAAAAATAAAATTCTTTATGACGTATATTTACATATTTTATCTTCTAATAAATAATTACATAGTAACATTAAGATTATTAGAATCTCATTGTTTTAAATTTCCCGATATAGATTATCTAATATTTTTTAATTATTAATAGCTATTTCATTTACTGATTTCACATTTAAAAAAAAAATTGAATCTGTCAAGCTTCATTTTAAAAAAATATTAAAGAAATTAATATTTACAATATATTATGAGTAATTTTATTTTATCCTTGATGCAAATTTAATATTATTACTTTTAAAAAAATAGAGAAAATTATAATATATTTTTCTTAAGTTTGCAAGAATATATTGAAAAATTGTCATCAGGAAAATTGTGTAATTTGACAACTCTTTTAATTTGTTTCTACAAAATTTCTACAAAACTAGCACGCTTCCTAAGAAGATACGTTTGTACGGGGGGTAGACGCCTCGAGAAAACGAAATGCATATCCCGGGGTTATTTTCCAACCCTTGATAGGGTCATGCGCTGACGCGTCGTAACGTCTTGTCGAAGGTTCCCGCAGGCATGTGCGGTGCGTGTGAGATTGTACGCGCAACGAACACGCGACTTCTTCCTGTCTCACATCGTGTGTCTACCTCATGTTTCCCTTCCGCTTCTTCGCCAATCCAGCTACCCTCAAGCTCAGGTTAATATATTCGTTTTTCATCGTCTTCACGACAATAAAGAGCCGCGTGCGCCTCGTCACGGTCTCCGCAGTAATCACGCGTTTTTATCATAGCAAAAGTTGCAATAATGCAATAAAGTGTGACGGTAAAAAATAACATGTCATAGGACTTTAATATTCTATCAAATGTAAGAGAACGCACATATTATAATGTATGTTTTAAGGAAGTCAAAAAAGGATACAGAAATTTAGCAATAATGTTAGATAAAATCTTAAGAAATAGGGATAAGATTTAAATAAAAAATATTATTATTATTAATTCTAAACTAATATTTTATTTTTAATTATCTCTTTTTCTTTACTATTTTGATATTTTTATTAGTAGATTATACTAGCTTCGATAAATATAATTTAAACCATTCTCAATTTTTGGAAATATTATACATATTTATTTATATATAATTATTAATAATATAATACATATAATAATAACTAAAATAAAAACGATTAAAATACATAAATAGGGCGAGCTAGTAGCTAAAAAAACGTTAATGAATATCAAAGACATGTCGTCTGATTGAATCCATTCGTGTTTCACATTCGGGATACATCGCTACCGCCACATAATTATATAAAGAGCAGGAAGATCGTATACCGGTCACTTGCGAGAGCGGTATGATAAGCGGTGCACATACTTGCCGTGAGTACCCCGCGGTACTCACGCGGGGTATCGTATATTATTATTATTAATTCTAAACTAATATTTTATTTTTAATTATCTCTTTTTCTTTACTATTTTGATATTTTTATTAGTAGATTATACTAGCTTCGATAAATATAATTTAAACCATTCTCAATTTTTGGAAATATTTATAATACTATTATAACACATTAAATACATAAATATTATTCACACAAATAAAAATATTACAAATAATATTTTTAAAAATCAAAATGTCTCACTTAAATAAAATCTATATTATATATGTGATTGATAACAAAGATTACTTAAAAAATAAAAAAAGTATTAGAAACATTTATAGGTAAAAATTTGGTGAAGATTTGAAAAATAAGAAAAATGCTGTTGAAAAAATGTACTAAGAAGTTTTTTATTAACATACATTTAATTAAATATTATTTGAAACATGCTATTTATAAAACATTGTGATAAATCTGTTACCATTTATATAAAATATAAATAATATATAGTATATTATTCATATTTTATTTTTATTTATATAAATATACATATTTATTTATATATAA
>NW_021852138.1:206247-222040 GCF_003651465.1 Formica exsecta
GGGCAACCACAGTACGGTTATCAACGCCGTGAGACACGGCAACGCAGCTACTGGACATGCCACCGTGAGATCTCACCGGCCCGATATCGCCCGCTCGTATTTATGGCCGTCGAGATTTCACATTATTAGAGCCATTTACCGTTTTCGCCCTATAATATCGCGGCGTATGCCCGCGCCGAGATTGCCGAGAGGCGCCTCGAATCGTGAATCGTGAATTTAAGGATCGATGGAGGCCGAAGGTAATTTCGGATGACTTAGAGCCGATCAGATATAAGTTACGTCTTAAGCCCAAGTACCTTCGACCACGACATAATATAAAAGTACGGAGATATTATTTTCCACGTGTCTGATGTATTCAAATGAATAATGTCATAGTCATTTTAGTCAAAATAGAGCATAAGTAAATGTAAATCTTGAACAACACGTGTACATTTTTCGATTACGATAATCAAGATCCTGTCGATTTTAATTTTAATTCAATTTTTAATGTTGCAAATGTATGTTTTTATTTTTACGCACGTAGAAATATTGCAAATATTATAAAATTTTGTCTGCAATATGAAAAATTTAATTAATCCAAATATTAAGCGTAACTTTGAGACCAAACTGATCATTTGATAATAACCGTAATGATCGTGTAATGATCGTGTACCATATTTACCGTACGGTATATAGAATAACAGATATACGCGAGACATTGCTTGTGTGACGGTATACTATTATTACGTACAATTATATGTCATAAGTTACAAGTCTGGTAAGTTTATTAGGGCGTTAGGGGCGCGTTTACACGTGTCGCAAAAGAGACTCTTGCTCGAAACGATGATACTTATTCAAACACATTACTGAGTAGCCTCCCACGTCGCGTTCGGCCGTGACGATAAAATAAGAAGACAAATAAGGGTGGCATCCCTTTTACGACAAATTGCGCCATTACGTGTCTTTCCATTAAAGCGCATTCTTTTGTCACGAAGATTATCGAGCACGTCTCGAGGCTTGACAGTTTCCATCATCGTTTCTCTTATCGTTCGGAACTAAATTTTAACATGTTTGAGTTTTTTTTATAAAATTGTTATATTATTATATTTTCGACCTTATCTACTTTCGACTTGATCTGCATTTCTAAGAATTGTCTTTTCAGAATCTTCTTTTCAGCATGATTATCGTTAATGAACAGAAATTGAGGGACGATAGAGCGGCAACAGACGATAGGCTCGGATACTGGCAGGAGATCCCGAGAAACCATCCATTCCTACATTAAACCGCGTTATCGCCAGCGTTAACATTCGTCTTCTAGGATGCATTGTCCTGCGATCCAGCTGGGGCAAGGTCCTCATCCGTCTCCCATTCAGGGTCGTGGGTCTCGACATTTCCGAATCTCCGAGGTGGTCCATTGTGCTCGGCCCTCACCACTGCTCTCCAGCCCTTTCCTTCCCCTCGCTCGTCCCCCTGGCTTGTTGCCGTCCCTTCTCTCTTTCTCTCTCTCTCTCTCTCTTTCTTTCTCTCGCCCTCGTTTCTTCATCTATCTCGTTTTAACTTTCTCTCTCTCTCTCTCTCTCTCTCTCTCTCGCTCTCTCGGCTCTTTATATGTACCCTTCTCTCCGTCTCCTCTCTCGGTCGTCCTCTCTTTCCATGCTCGGAGTCCTCTCGTCCAGAGGTAATACGGTGCCTCGAGGAGCACCGAAGGGGTGGATGAGGGGGGGGGGGGGATTGCGTTCAGTAGTAGATGGGGTTTTTAGGGGTGGCGACATGGAATCCGGGAATTCGTGTCTCGCGGGGTAGTCTCGGTAGGAGCTCTATCGATTCTCAACCAGACACACCATCCTCCGCGAGCATATCTCGTACGGGATCCCAGAGTACAAAACTCATCTGTACGGAAAAGTTTCGTTGTTGCGGGTAGCATTTCCGAAGGGTTTCGATACTATGGGAGTGTGTATAATTACGTGACAAAAGTTGTTGAAGGAAGAATGATTAGAACTTTAACAAGATGTGAAATTTAATAGACAACAGAAACGTCCCTGGCATTTAAGTCTTATAAACTTTTGGGTTATGCATCTAGACTATTACAAAAATTTATTAAATTTTGTGTTTAGTGCCAATTTTGTAAAAAGATTCCGATACATTATTTTGCGATGTATTTGATATTTCATGGGGAGAAGAAATGTTTTCACAAAAAAAACGCTTTTATATAAGAAAGTTTCGCAGCTATATATTCAATGTTAAAAAAAAGAAGCGGCGTATCAAATAATCTACGGAAATGACGGAAGAAGTAAGGGAGAAGTAGACGTGAAATAAAACTACCGGTGAGCCGCGAAGGAGAGCCGCGAGAGTAACCGATAACCAATAAATTTCTCTCTACTACATGAGGCACTCAAATACCGCAAAGTTAATATCGCAAATTGGCCATCGGTTATTTTTGAATCCGTTAATTTTTCGTGAAAGGGATATTGCGTCCATTATATAAATATATCTGTATCATTAATAAATTATCACAATTTTTTTTCAGCTTTAATTTCTACATTCCATCAACAAGTAATTCGATAAACATAACTTGTATAATTATACCATATATCATAAGTTTATAAATATATACACGTCATTGAAATACAAAATTTAAAACGTAATATATTTCTTGAAGTATTTATTCGTATTTATCATCGCTGTATAATTTTGAGCGGTTGTTCATAACAAGAGGACGTCAATCGGGGATTTTAGAGGCAGATTGTGGGAAACTACGCGAGTATCGAGAGAGAGAGAGAGAGAGAGAGAGAGAGAGAAGGGGAAGAGAAGGGGAGAAAGGTGAGGGAGAGAGGACCGCAATATCACAGCGATAAATCCATCGGGAGTTGATCAGGCGACACTCTGCAGCCAGTGCACGTATTCTTGGCATATCCACTTGGCGTGACCAGGAAGGCGCGCCATCTTGAAGGGTTTTCTCACCCTCCACCTGTGCGAGAGGGTGATTCTTTATTGTTTCAATAAGCACGGGTACACAGGTCCAGTCTTATTAGCGAAATAAACCTCTTTTAACGACGCCGCCACGCTCGACCTCTCTCGTTTCTCTCCTTTCCCTCATCTTCTCCTCTCCCCTCTCCCTTTCCCCTCGCTCTCTTCCGGCCGCGAAAGACGCGCCGGCGGAAGTGGAAAAAGCCTCTCCTCTCTCGGCGAAGACGCGAGAGAGATTCAGCCGAGGATAAGAGAGGAGCGGAAAGGAACCGAGGGATTCTTGAAAGAGTTCTCTTTCAGAGGAGTCTCCAAAGAGAGAATCGATAGGTTTTTCCGCGGGTTTCCATGGAGACCGCGAGGCGAATCGGACTGTACACGCGATAAGCGACGAAGACGTGGAAAGAGCATCGCCGCAGTGGCGTAAGCGCCATCCCCCTTTTACGTTTCCCGCTGCCTTTTCCTGTCGGGCGCGAGATTACATAAGTTCCCGCCGTGAACGTACAATGAGACCGTTTCGTGTCACGGACGTAATGCCGTGAATGAAATAAAACTGTAACTCGCTTACATAGAAATTATTCATCGATGGATTGTATCAGTCAATCTTTCCCAAAAACGCATTTACATTTTTTCTTCTCTACCTATATATCACACATAAAATTCATTTGATTTAAACTGTCGACGCAATCCAAGTTTTTATTTGATATATTCTCATATGTATATATATACAGGGTGTCCGACAAGTAAGTGACCAAACGAAAGATGGAGATAGATTGGGTCAAACTAAGTCGAAAAGTCTTGAACTATTTTTTTTATAACGCTTAATAAAGGAATTATTATTGAGTAAAGTCTGGCCAATCAGCGCCAACCTTTAGCCGGGCGTACATCGATGAGCCGCGCGCCGTGAAGTGTGCACCGCCACATACTATCAGGCGCGCGGTTCATTGACGTGTGCCCGGCTAAAGGTCGGCGCTAATTAGCCAGATTTTACTCAATAATAACTCCTTGATTAAGCGTTATAAAAAAATGATTCAGGACTTTTCGACTCAGTTTGACCCAATCTACCTTTACCTTTCGTTTGGTCACTTACTTGTCGGACACCCTGTATATATATACATATGAGAATATATCAAATAAAAACTTGGATTGCGTCGACAGTTTAAATCAAATGAATTTTATGTGTGATATATAGGTAGAGAAGAAAAAATGTAAATGCGTTTTTGGGAAAGATTGACTGATACAATCCATCGATGAATAATTTCTATGTAAGCAAGTTACAGTTTTATTTCATTCACGGCATTACGTCCGTGACACGAAACGGTCTCATTGTACGGGGATTTTAGAGGCAGATTGTGGGAAACTACGCGAGTATCGAGAGAGAGAGAGAGAGAGAGAGAGAGAGAGAAGGGGAAGAGAAGGGGAGAAAGGTGAGGGAGAGAGGACCGCAATATCACAGCGATAAATCCATCGGGAGTTGATCAGGCGACACTCTGCAGCCAGTGCACGTATTCTTGGCATATCCACTTGGCGTGACCAGGAAGGCGCGCCATCTTGAAGGGTTTTCTCACCCTCCACCTGTGCGAGAGGGTGATTCTTTATTGTTTCAATAAGCACGGGTACACAGGTCCAGTCTTATTAGCGAAATAAACCTCTTTTAACGACGCCGCCACGCTCGACCTCTCTCGTTTCTCTCCTTTCCCTCATCTTCTCCTCTCCCCTCTCCCTTTCCCCTCGCTCTCTTCCGGCCGCGAAAGACGCGCCGGCGGAAGTGGAAAAAGCCTCTCCTCTCTCGGCGAAGACGCGAGAGAGATTCAGCCGAGGATAAGAGAGGAGCGGAAAGGAACCGAGGGATTCTTGAAAGAGTTCTCTTTCAGAGGAGTCTCCAAAGAGAGAATCGATAGGTTTTTCCGCGGGTTTCCATGGAGACCGCGAGGCGAATCGGACTGTACACGCGATAAGCGACGAAGACGTGGAAAGAGCATCGCCGCAGTGGCGTAAGCGCCATCCCCCTTTTACGTTTCCCGCTGCCTTTTCCTGTCGGGCGCGAGATTACATAAGTTCCCGCCGTGAACGTACAATGAGACCGTTTCGTGTCACGGACGTAATGCCGTGAATGAAATAAAACTGTAACTTGCTTACATAGAAATTATTCATCGATGGATTGTATCAGTCAATCTTTCCCAAAAACGCATTTACATTTTTTCTTCTCTACCTATATATCACACATAAAATTCATTTGATTTAAACTGTCGACGCAATCCAAGTTTTTATTTGATATATTCTCATATGTATATATATACAGGGTGTCCGACAAGTAAGTGACCAAACGAAAGGTAAAGGTAGATTGGGTCAAACTGAGTCGAAAAGTCCTGAATCATTTTTTTATAACGCTTAATCAAGGAGTTATTATTGAGTAAAATCTGGCTAATTAGCGCCGACCTTTAGCCGGGCACACGTCAATGAACCGCGCGCCTGATAGTATGTGGCGGTGCACACTTCACGGCGCGCGGCTCATCGATGTACGCCCGGCTAAAGGTTGGCGCTGATTGGCCAGACTTTACTCAATAATAATTTTTCTATTTTGATTAAATTAACGTCACAGCGGAAATAAAAATGAAAAAAAAATCCGGAAAGCAATGAATGACGGTTGCTGAAGCCACCTTCGAAAGAATTTTTGCAGCGGGAAGCGAGGCGGTTAAAGGATCCGCCTGTCAAATCCCTCCCGCTGGACCTGCGCGACCTCTTTCTTCTCGATTATTTTTTTTCGCTCACGGAACGCGGATCCTTGGCGTCGAACGGCTCTTTTAACTGCCCTTACTTGACGCGATCACCATCAGGTTGTGTACGATCGTATTCGAGGCATCGTCAGGTCGGCCATTTTGCTAAGATCGTTTCTCATCTTTTACGAGGTTCGACACCGCCGCCGTCATCGTCGTTTCGGCCTCAGCACGAGAAACAATTGAATGTCCCCGGGTTTATTTTTGGAAGCCTTAATTTAATTCCCGTCCCGAGCGCGCGCACGACAGAATAAAGAACAGAGAAGGAGAAACAGAGAAAAAGTGTAGAAAAGGAGAGCGAAGAGGAGGAGAGCTATAGTTAAGAGACGAATCTTTTGTTTCCTGCCGGCCGCGTTTCTGCTTGCAATGTTTTTTTTTTTTTTTTTTAAGTTAATAATTCCTTTATTAAGCGTTATAAAAAAAATAGTTCAAGACTTTTCGACTTAGTTTGACCCAATCTATCTCCATCTTTCGTTTGGTCACTTACTTGTCGGACACCCTGTATACATATATGACAAAATCTTTTTTATTTTCGCACAGGAAATAGTATATTATAATATATTTATATGTAATATTATAATATATTTAAATATAATATTATATAATAAAAAATTTATAATAAAAAGAAATTGAACACATTTTTCTATTTTGATTAAATTAACGTCACAGCGGAAATAAAAATGAAAAAAAAATCCGGAAAGCAATGAATGACGGTTGCTGAAGCCACCTTCGAAAGAATTTTTGCAGCGGGAAGCGAGGCGGTTAAAGGATCCGCCTGTCAAATCCCTCCCGCTGGACCTGCGCGACCTCTTTCTTCTCAATTATTTTTTTTCGCTCACGGAACGCGGATCCTTGGCGTCGAACGGCTCTTTTAACTGCCCTTACTTGACGCGATCACCATCAGGTTGTGTACGATCGTATTCGAGGCATCGTCAGGTCGGCCATTTTGCTAAGATCGTTTCTCATCTTTTACGAGGTTCGACACCGCCGCCGTCATCGTCGTTTCGGCCTCAGCACGAGAAACAATTGAATGTCCCCGGGTTTATTTTTGGAAGCCTTAATTTAATTCCCGTCCCGAGCGCGCGCACGACAGAATAAAGAACAGAGAAGGAGAAACAGAGAAAAAGTGTAGAAAAGGAGAGCGAAGAGGAGGAGAGCTATAGTTAAGAGACGAATCTTTTGTTTCCTGCCGGCCGCGTTTCTGCTTGCAATGTTTTTTTTTTTTTTTTTTAAGTCACGTCGATCTTTCCGGAGAAAGGACGCTGATGTCCACTCTTGTCCGGTTAAGTTGTGCAAATTACACTCTAAGGAGAAGAAATGTATTTCATGTGTGTGAATATTGCGTACGTCAACTCCCAGGAGCAAGAATGTAAACTGGTTTAACAAAAATTTATCTTATCCAAATAAAAAAAATTCTTTCATATATTATTATTTTTAAAGCAAAAGAGAATTTATAGCCAAAACATACATTCCGATGACTTTTATATGAATAATATATATTTTGTAGATTAAAGGATTGTTAGATTAATTTTGATGTATTATATGATAAATTTCATTGTTTAAAGAAAGTTCTTTTTTTAATTATAAATTGATTTTATAAATTATTTCATATCGAGGCGCTCGCATACAATTTATTGAAAAATGTGGGTGGTCTCTCGCTCATGTCTTCCACGTGTCTCTTTCACCAATTCTCAGAAATGTCACTTTCAGTGAAGGTATATACACGCAGCAAATCGTGCGTCGTGTTCTCAAGTTATAGCATCTGATGATTCCGTTTCCTCTGTCGACGAAATTGGCGACGGTCTTTAAATGAAAGATTCTTGACAAAGATGAACAAAAATCCGCGTAAATTAAAAATAACTGTTATCAGAATTTCATATTTTAAGAAGATTTATTTAATGATTCAAATGCAATAAAAATTTTTTTCGAATATCAAGTACAGGATTTTGCTTAAATACTAAATATTACACTGAAAAAAAGACTGTCAAAATCGTGAAATTAAAAAAAAATATCAGAAATAATAACTACAGAGTATCTTAGAAATGAAAATACATCAAATAGATTCAAACGGAACAATAACGTTAAGGAAGCAGCATCTTAGACGATTCGTCGCAGGCGAACATATGTATTTCTACATATGCATGAAAGTTGTTTGCAACAAGCATTGCTTTATGCATGCAATACAACACGCATAAATAATTAGAGGTTTTATGCAAACGAAAGAAAAATACACGTGTAAAGCCACGCTCTCATGCTATGAATATATATCATTGTGAGAAGATGTTCTTCAACAAGAAATACTATTCATCGTACGTATGATGTTAATACATCAACTGCCGATAACTCTTTTTTTATAATTTATTTCCATTCCTACATGCACGCAAAATGAGAACGTATATCGAAAGATAAGAATGGTCTGGATAAGAAATATGTCTAACAATAAATATAAAACATGCTGTCTTAAACTGAATTAATGAAAATATTACTGATTACACGGAAAAAAATAATTAGCTGCCGTAGCTAAAAACTGCGTGTGGTAGGTAACTAGATTTCAGTCGTAATATATGGATAGCGAACATCTTAGCTGTGACACCTATTTATTAGGTGCAACAGCAAACATCTTAGCTGTGATACCTAAGAGAATATTTTATTTTAAAAGATATTTGAACATTATTTGCGAATTATTTATTGTATAAAGAGAGATATAAATATGTTTTTAAAATCTCCAAATAATTTTTAAATTTTTTTAGAAGATATAGTTAAATAAAATATATTTTAAATAGTATGCTCTCTTTAAATGAATAGAAAAGTCATCAATGAATTAATTAATATTAATGTACATTAATTATGACATTACTTTACAGTTCAGAATTAAAACAATATAAATAATGTGCAAACATTTACTTCTTATGTAAACGATGTTGATTGCTTTAATCGCAATATATTAATAATATATATGTATTAAACGCGCTTTCAATAAACTGATTTTCAAGAAAACGCTCGGAGCTACTTCGACGTTTATAATCGCGAGTGTGAGTAACTAAAATGCATGAAATACATTTGTGTGAGTGACTAAATTGAGATATAAATCACTGGTACGCGATAAGGAAATCGATGACAGGTGGACGTGTAAACAAACATGTTTCACACTTTCAGCGTGATGCGCGACACCTAAACAACTGAAAGTTGTGAAAAAAAATATCAGTATCTTTTTGCTTTAGTTTTATCTGTTTACCCATCTCGGGGAAAGTCGAGCGATGCTCGCTCGAGCGTGTCTTTTTGGGTATTAAAAATAAGATAACGCGAGAAAAGAATGCGAGAAGAAAGTCCAAAACGCCAATAAGATATATTTCACACCGACACTACGAGGCTCCTCTTTCTTCAATCTTCGACGTTCGCTCGTTCTCGTCGTTTTTCCCGCTTATTCTAACGACATTAGTATTGGAGGCATTAGTATTCGATTCATTTACTTTCGATCGCGAGTCTGAAACATGTGTATGCTCGTAACAAATTCGAAGACTGGCATGACACAATCCATAATGCATTCGCCTTACGTTGCCGTCTGTTTGACCAGATTGAAAAAAAATTATTGAAAAAGAAAACGAGAAATCTGCATTTAAGAAGAAATATTTGTCAATAGGATGGGTCCCTTTATTTCTAACATGTATACTTTGAAAATTTCTTCAGCAAATAATTTATACTTTAACCTCGCACCAAATCTTCTTTTGTGCCATTTATATATATTATAAATTTCTCTCCCCCCCCCCTCTCTCTCTCTCTCTCTCTTTAATTAGAGCATGTAACGTAATACCAGTGATCAACGACTGGTATCATATTAAGGTAAACAATTACGTATAAATAAAATTACTCTCTCAATCCAAACCCGTGAACGCGATGAACGAGCTTGAGAACGAGGATGTGGACGAGAAGCAACCTCAACGAGATATTTTGCGAGTCGGCGAAATCCGAGTTCTCTATTGGATCGAGAATCGATTGAGTTATTGGCTATCGATCGAGTCCGCGTGGATTATTTATGTTAGCTCAGCTGTATCCACACGAATTATTTAGGTCAGGAAATTCGGGATGCCACCGATATACACACGTGGGACGTGTCACATGAATATTACTTGTTACAAATGCAAAGGCCAAATACAAATTAAATGCACAAATACAAATCAATCAATGGTTTTACAGATCTATTTTGTATAAAGCAAAATATATGTCCAAAATAATTGATTAGGTAAAACTAATCATATCATACGTAATTCATTTTTTATTTGTTTTCTGTTAACAAATACTTAATACTATAAATTGTATAATTACTAAAAAAAATTTTTTTAATACGAACTTTTGAAAAATAAGTGATCAATAAAAATCGTTTTAATTCATATGTATAAAATATCTAAATAATTATATTATTGTAAAAAGTTTCATAAAATATTAACCTATTAAATTAAATAAACTATTAAACTGTTAAATTGTTAAATAAATATTAAACTCTTTATTTAGCTCAAGAAATTCGAGATAATACGTGTTCGCGAAATACAATGAATCTCCCAAATTCCAATTTTTTTATTGAATTATACAAATAGAACGACTATGATTATTGGTCATCGATCTATGTTTCCGCAAGCATTAATTACTTCACGTTAATATGTATGTTAAAGATCCTTACCCTTACACTCTTTGCCATCTCTATTTTCATTCTAAATGATAAGTTTTACATTTATACAATACATACTTATACACATAATAAAGAATCCCTCACAGCAGAAACAATCACAGAAAAAAAATTGTATTATGTATATATGTATATAATATATAAAATAAATTTTGTATATATATTAATGTATATAAAATTATATTATTTTACATTTGCATATCTATACATATAAAATTTATATATGGATATAATATGCAAGTCTCTCTCTATTTTGAACTACATTTTCTAATTGCAAAGTGCCGCGCGAAATGTCTGTGTGTAAAGCCAGTGCCGTTTCCAATCGCGTTGCCTTCCTCAACATCCTTAACGACTCGAACTGGATGTTGAACCTGAGATCAAACGGCCGCGACGTAAAAGACGAAATTCGTCACGAGCGGAGTGTCGGCTTAGCGGCAGCGATAGACCGGAAAGGTACTTCGCAGGCAGTGTCTCGCAATGCGTGTTTGTGGTGACGCGACCCACCCGCCCCCTCGCGCGTACCTGTCCGTGACCAGTGTGTGTGTGTATGTGTGTGCAGGAGTAGTTTCCACGTGTAAACGCTCGCGCGTACGTGTTGGTGCGCGGTAGCTTTGCCAGGAGTCAGTGACACCTCTCGCATCGTCGGCGGCGGCGGCGACTGCGGTTTCTGGTAGCCATGGTAACCACCCTCTTTTCCCCCTTTCGCGTCCTCCTCCTCCTCCACTTCTTCCTGCTCCTCCTCTGCCTCCTGAGGGGACTCCGCTACCTCTGTTCCTCATCAAACTCCCCCCGTTCTCCACCTGCGCGTCGGTTTCTCTCTGCGCGGTTCTCTCTTTCTCTCTTTTCTCCCTTCTTCGTTTTTTCGTCCAATTATCATACCATCTTACTCGGTCGTGCCCTTCGTGGATGTCACTGCACCTCCTCCCCCGCCGCGCCTGTTCCATTCTCTCCGTCACTTTGAGTTCTTTTGTAAAGAAAGACTGAGACGAGCAAGAAAGAGAGAGAAAGAGGAAAGATATAGAACGAAATAGAGAGATGAGGAACAGGAGAGAAAAGAAGAACAACCGAGAAGTGGCCACTGTTGCCAAGCCCGTCTCTCATTCTCTTTCCTTCTCTCTCTCCATCTCTCTCTCACTCTTTCTCTTCTCTCTCGTCACGTTGGATACGCGCAAGCTGCGCTGCCAATGCCGTTGACGTCGGTGAAGCCGACGGTGTGTATGAATAGATGCAGCAGCACCGTGTTACTGCCGCTGCAACGACCGTTCACTGTGGATGCAGTCTCCGTTTCTCTCCTTCATCCTCTTTCTCACCACGTCACACATCTCCGCGTAATATCGCTCTCCCTCTTGTTCCCGATGTCTCTCTACCTTCATTCTCCCGCTTCTCTTCTAGCGTGTCTACCATAATGGCGTTAGAACCGTCACGGCGCCCGGTTATAGCGCGATGTACGACAGGATGTATGACTAACAGTTTCTGCTATTCTGGGAGACGAGCTCTCTCTCTTTCTCTCTCGGTACCGATGACGTTAAAGGAGAATGTTCATTTTCGTTGAGCGGGTAAGAGCGAGTTTTGACACTTTGTCGCGCGGAAACACCATTATTGTTGAATTCCGTCGCTTCCCGTTTGCAAGATCGCCGCGGCATCAGCCCTTCCGATATGTCCCATTTGAAATCTATTTAATAAATGTCCATAATAATTGATCGCATCAATGTAACCAATTTACGGTAGAATTTTTCTTTCCATAAATTATTACGCTTATTTTGCAGAACGTGAAGAGAGCGAGGGAAAAGCCAGTAGCTCTCTCGAGACAAAGAAGGCCTCCATTTTGAACGGTATCTCCATTGATAGACGGAAAGCAGAGAGTATCATCATGCAGCGCGCGCAACTGAACGGAGATGAGCAGAGATGCTCCCGCGGTCGAACCAATCAGGAATGGAGGATGCTCCCCCGGCCCAATCATGGCTCTACGCACGCACACCACTATCCCGAGGAGCCAAGCGACACAAGAGCCCGCGCAGAAAGACGGCACTGATGAGCGAGGGAAGCATCGCCACAAGTGGGAAGATCATCCAACCAATGGGAAGTCCCTCCCTTTCGGCAGAGATAACAATGGGTCGAGTTATGTGCGTGTGAGGGAGGGGGTGGGGGGATGAAAAGTAACGGATGGCAGTGGGAGAAGATAGCGACTGATCGCGCCAATGGCAGCCGCGTGATCCCTACGCGGGAGAAGCAACGAGCTTTCAACGAACCGACTAATTAGCGACGATAATTAGAAGTGTATATGTGATAGAAATCACTTTTTAAACGTAACTCTTTTACAGAGAAAATTTTTTTTTTTTGTTTATTCACTGGGTATATGAAAAGAAATATGTCATTAAAATGACATATTTTTTTAATAAATTTCCATTCCTTTCATTATTTTTATAAAGTGAAAATAGGCTTCTGTAAAAGCAAAAAATTTACTTTAATCATTTTTATTTTTTTCTTCTTTAATATTACTCCTTAAAACGTCACGAGTAAAGGAGATCTACTCAATCTGCGGTTTCTCTGGCAGACTTTGAAAATCGTGAACCACTCTTAGGGAGAGAGGGTGGACGCGTGAATTAAAGTTGACGGTACTCTCGCTTTAGACCCTTCTGGGAGTATGATAAAGAGAGAAGCGGAAATCTAGACGCAATTTCGTCGTATTTAATTAGACGCCTCTACGATAAGAAAACTGAAAAGAAAATATGAGAGGAAGCACATTCTAGATTTATTAAACAAACAAACCCGGCTATGCGAATTCGATACAAAGAACTGACGAGTTACGTTTTATCGCCGCATTTTCCGGAATAGCATCAGCCAACCGGTGTATGACGGTTCTCTTTCTGCCTATCTCTCATTCTCATTCTCCCCCTTTTCTTCCCTTTCGTTCTCCCTGTCTCTTTCTCGCGGTGGAGAGAGAGATCGCTACCGAGGAGGGGTGGAAGACGTGGTGCGCGCGGCTCCTCCTCGGAGGATCAATAGAGACAGGGAGACGAGACCTCTTTCCCACCCTCCGCGTTCCTCCTCGCTGCTCTCTTCTCTCTTCTCCCTCATCCGTTGGTAGGAGCACCCTTCAAAGGGGACCCTACCTCCGACTCCTCTGCCGCGCTTCTACTTCTCCGCGTTCTCCGTCTCTCGCGTTGCCCAGACACTCGCGGCTGATAAAATGGAAAATAGAGATAGCGAAATACACAGCAATGGAAGAATATAAAATAATTTTCCCTCAAATATGTAATTAACGACATATTAAGTCTGCGATTGTAAATTTAAAATATAAAAGTCTAATTAATCCTAAATCACTCTTTCACTCTTGCAATTTTACATCAAGTTTATTGCAATTTATTTGAAACCGTTTCCAAACCTTGGGAAAACATTTTGCGAAAGGAGAAATTTTTCTCTTTAACAAAATATGAATTCAAACATTTTTGGGGAAAATTCAATTTTTCTAACTCTAAAGCAAGAGATAAAGTATTGTCATTATATAATAACTAAAAGAGTGACTTGGAGTTTATATTATAATAAATTTATGGTACATATTTATTATAACGAGTCTTATAGAATAATACAGCGTACAAGAGACGAGTGATTAAAGATGTTTGCTCTTGTTTGCTCGGGCCCGTCGATGCTCACGCTGCAGAGACGAGGCGTAAAGGGGTGGTTTAGGCTACCTCGGTTGTGATTAATTTGAATCAGCAAATGCCTTCGAGGGTTTACATTGACTGAGCTGAAGGCACCGCCGTACCGGTAATATGCCACAGTTCACGGGAGAAAGAGGCAGACGGTAGCGTGAGGGGGATGAGGGAGGGGGCGGATATGTTCACAAGGGAAGGAAACATCCCCCGCACGAACCGCAACGAAAAGCCAACGGCGGCCGCGAAGCAACCCCCCGCTGCCACTTTTCGGGAACGATGCACGCAACGGGGGATGAGATAGAGGAGCGCGAAGGGTGAAGGGACGAAGATGGAAGCCTCGGGAGCGATAGGAGTGGGGGAGGAGCGGGAGATCGTCTTAAATCACTTCCATCTCGCTCCATCTTGCTCTTACTTTCGCGTCGAATGTAGAACTCCGCGAATAACAACCCCCGATGCTGCGCCGAGGGGGCGCGTTGATTCCGGTTTACAAATTCTATTATGAGTCGGGATTGTGTCCTGCCCTACTGCGCTCCAGGATTCTCGTAGAAAGGATAATTGTGGCTGCAAATTTCAGCGAATTTTTAAACTTTTCAACGAGTTTGTAAGAGCAAAATGGCCCTTTATTATTCCTTTAATAATTAATTAAGTCGTATAAAACTTTAACATATGTACAAATTTTAAATTATACGCTGGCATAATATAATTTTTCTATATTTATAAAAAATATATATAAAGTTCATAAATTGTATATATTGTGTATTTATATGTATAACTATAAAATATTAATTTTAATACATTATATATACATGTCAATATAATTATTTAATTAAACGAAACATAATGTAATACTCGAAATATTAGAAAATATTATTTCAAATATCAGAAAATATTTTTTCAGATATTGGCTAAAAAATGGTCAAAGGGATCAATGAGCGAAGACTTTTTATGACCGTCCGTCGTAGTGTAACGAAAGGTTTGTGATACTTATGATAATGACAACTGTTCGAAAGATTGAATTCTGTTTTGAAAACAGCCGCAATGTAATTCGAAACGTTCTGTTTTATTATCCTACGTGGACGCTCTTCGAAGAACAAGGGTGCTCTTTGTGTTGGATTTATTGCTCCAAATATACTGTCGGGCAGCAGCACGGGAAAGAAACACGAGATCTGCAATTTAAAAGAAAATCAATTTTTACTTAAGTATTTAATATGCATATTAAGTCATATATCATATTTATGTACAATCTTGCGCGCTATTCCCTTTTATAATTCATCGCGTACCATCCTTAATTATTCGGGTAGAAATTGCGAAAATGGATGTATACAAAATTACTTTTTTCGCTGGTGAAAAAAATAATCAAAAACGGCGTTAACGACGACCGCCACTTCTCGCGTTAAACTGGAACATGTTTGTGTGTGCGCGCGAGAAAGTTTGACATGAAACCCTTTTCTTGTTTTTCTCGAGTTTCAAACGCTTTTTCAAGGCAGCATGCATCGTAAAGAAAAATTGCCTGCGGTATTAATTAAATAACCACAGATTTTATGATATATATCAATGTGTTTACATTGATATATATCATTTTTGATATACATGCATTAATTAATTTTTCAATTTCGGAGACATTCATTACGTAATGTTATATTTTTCATAAACTAATTTTCATAGTTAATTTTATAAGAGAGAGAACTCTCGTTCTTTCTCTCTTGATGGTTCTATTTATTTATTTATTTTTTTAT
>NW_021852138.1:222230-223115 GCF_003651465.1 Formica exsecta
ATTATATAATATATGATTAATATATGTTTATATACAATATATATTAATAATAAATAATCAATTTTGTTAATATATTTTATTGTAAAATGACATAGTTATCTATTTAGTTTTTTGCATATCTTATAAACACAAAAAAATAATACATGCTGTTCGCGTGTATGTAATATGGAATAACGTGAAAAATACAGATATTTAAATGAAATAATAAATATAAATACGAGCGCGCGCGCGTTCCTAGCGTAATGAGGGTGTCGACAGACCTAATCGGATCGAAACCTAGCTACCTTCCTTAGCCTTCCAATTACTCGCATTTAGTTGCATTTTTCCGCTCGAATGCTCTCTTTATGATACACTCGTACATTCGACCCACGCTTGGCTTTTAATTACTTAAAGCCACTTACGTGCAGAAACACGCACACCCGTGTACATCTGATCCCCATATACATACGTGCGCGTGAATTCGCATCGAGTTGCGCACGACACGCATACTGCACTCTCTATCGCAAAAGCCTGTTTATATATGATAAAAGGTAACGATTGATTAGGTACGTTTTGTCAATCGAATCGTCTGTTCTAATTTCACTTCTTGTTTTGTCATATACAGATATACATGTACATATACAGAGATACATATACAGGTAGAGCAAATTTAATTTGTCAATTTTGTCGAAATAATCATATATAAAAACGAATATTTATATATATATAATTATCATATGTGTATTATAACTTGAGAAATATTTTATATTCGATATTAATAATATAAAAACTTGGATATAAATATTTAAGAGTTAGTATAACTATATGTATCATTATTATTATTATTAGCATAATTGTTTTGTTTTTATTTTAATTGTATTATTATTTTATATTATTTTATATATA
>NW_021852138.1:224905-233736 GCF_003651465.1 Formica exsecta
ATTAATATATGTTTATATACAATATATATTAATAATAAATAATCAATTTTGTTAATATATTTTATTGTAAAATGACATAGTTATCTATTTAGTTTTTTGCATATCTTATAAACACAAAAAAATAATACATGCTGTTCGCGTGTATGTAATATGGAATAACGTGAAAAATACAGATATTTAAATGAAATAATAAATATAAATACGAGCGCGCGCGCGTTCCTAGCGTAATGAGGGTGTCGACAGACCTAATCGGATCGAAACCTAGCTACCTTCCTTAGCCTTCCAATTACTCGCATTTAGTTGCATTTTTCCGCTCGAATGCTCTCTTTATGATACACTCGTACATTCGACCCACGCTTGGCTTTTAATTACTTAAAGCCACTTACGTGCAGAAACACGCACACCCGTGTACATCTGATCCCCATATACATACGTGCGCGTGAATTCGCATCGAGTTGCGCACGACACGCATACTGCACTCTCTATCGCAAAAGCCTGTTTATATATGATAAAAGGTAACGATTGATTAGGTACGTTTTGTCAATCGAATCGTCTGTTCTAATTTCACTTCTTGTTTTGTCATATACAGATATACATGTACATATACAGAGATACATATACAGGTAGAGCAAATTTAATTTGTCAATTTTGTCGAAATAATCATATATAAAAACGAATATTTATATATATATAATTATCATATGTGTATTATAACTTGAGAAATATTTTATATTCGATATTAATAATATAAAAACTTGGATATAAATATTTAAGAGTTAGTATAACTATATGTATCATTATTATTATTATTAGCATAATTGTTTTGTTTTTATTTTAATTGTATTATTATTTTATATTATTTTATATATATGTATATATATATAAAATCATTATATTTATTAATATATTAATTTTTAATATAAAGGGAAAAGTCGTCGCAATATATAGGGTGAGTCTTTTTAATCTTAACAGGCAAATATCTCAAAACCTGTAAGTTTTAGAAGGAAACTTTTTAGACAAAAGTTGTTTGTTTCTGAGGGGGAAAAGGGATAGGAATATTAATTAGACCTTGGGTGGCATTGTTAAGGTCATATCAAGGTCACATTGAATTTTTTTAACTGAAACCTCTATTTTTTATTGCATCTTCTTATGGCCCTTGTCGAGACCTTTTCAAAACTCTATAATAAAGTATGTTTTCATTAAGTATTTTTTGAGTTATTTTATATCTTAATCTGACATATTTTAAAATAAAAAGTAAAATATCTCGTAAAATATTTAGTTTTCAATAATCTTACTTAATATTTTTATGTACAGAATAATGAGACAAATCAATTGGTATAAAAACAAATAATTGTTTTTGAGAAAAAGTATGTAATTATTTACAATGTGTTTTTTTAACAATTATTTGGTTTTTTTACACTAATTGATTTGTCTCATTATTCTGTACATAAAAGTATTACGGTAAGATTATCAAAAACTGAATATTTTACGAGATATTTTATTTTTTATATCAAAATATGTCAGATTAAAATATAAAATAACTCAAAAAGTACTTAATGAAAAAATACTTTATTGTAGTGTTTTGAAAAGCTTTCGAGATAAGCTACAAGAATATGCAATAAAAAATGGGGGGTTCCATTTAAGAAAATATCGATCACATTGACTTGGCCTTGAAAAGGTCACTCAAGGTCAAGTCCATATTTTCATCATGTGTCCCCCTCTGAACCATATAACTTTTGTATAGAACATTTTTTTCCATCTTGTTTACTTTACGAGATATTTGCGTGCGTTGATTAAAATGACTCACCCGAGGTAAGCTACAAGAATATGTAATAAAAAATGGGGAGTTCCATTTCAGAAAATATCGACCACATTGACCTCACCTTGGAAAAACCACTTAAGGTCAAATCCATATTTTTATCATGTGGCCCCCTCGAAACCATGCAACTTTTGTCTGAAACATTTTTTGATATCTCACTTCGTTTCCGAAAAATATGCCCGCGTCACTACAAATGCCGCACCCTGTATACATAATTTTATTATTTTTATTATTAGATAATATACAGAATTTTTGATGGTTTTCTCTAAAATTTCAAGATATACGAAAAAATTCATGCATAAATCTCTCCGTACATTGTCTAATATTTGATAAAAAATTTGCATAACATTGGAGATAAAATTGAAAAAATGATGTACAACATATTTGTCATTGTTTCATTATTCTGTACCAAGCGCGATTGTAATCCAATCATTGTTTTTGTATGTATTTCCTATACAAATCGTATAATGCTTACTTCTTTCGGACTTATTCGTCGACAGATGCTAGCTGGGGTATCTGTAAAAATCGATGTGACACGGTAGCATATGTCGTAGATACATCATCGATCGAAGAGATTTAAAGCGTGCAATCTCTACGATAAATTAAATCTTTACCTAGGAGATACGTGTATCTCTCTTACATTGAAATTAATATTCTGGCGATAAATACACGATGCCTTTTACCCAGTCGCATAATAATATAATATATTGTCCTGACCTGAAACACGGAAGTCACGCTATGGTTCTTTGTCCACCCTATTAAACACGCATAATAATTTAATGCCTCGGAATCAGCGAAGGATATATCCTAAGGATATGTCTCGGTGGTCTTCTTCGGATTTGATTTAAATCGCTAATTAGTTCGAAGCACATGTAAGCTATTTATTCACGTGGGCATTATTTATTGACCCGTAATTAGATCCAATATCAATTTCAAGGATGCTTAATTCCTCGAATCTCAAGATCGGAATGGAAATAAATCTAGAACGGAGCCAACGATTACTTTTGATATATATACGTCCGTGTAAAAAGATAAGCTATCGAGTTTATCACCCTTGTTTATTCAGTTTAGTTATAAATGCATGACGACTAAGGTCACATGAGAGTACGCCTTTAACCATTAACCCCATGCTTTACTTTTAATTAATAGCTACGGCATTCGTTTTCCTCTCTTTATACACTCCAAGATATATCTTTAGTTTAATATTTCATGTCGTGATCATTATATTTATAATATATTCCCGCTAACAGAATTATTATTTCCCGCTTAGTATTTTCAAGAAGAAGTCTGTAAGAAGGTGTACATCGTACGTCGCGCACGTCCGTCACGCTCGTTCGCGGCTTGTCAGATGAAAGAGAGGTAGTCTCGTTACAAGACGACAACGTGTACCAATGCATACTAACGAGACTCTTAATCGGTCTTACAAATGCTCGATTTTATAGCAACGCTCAAGGATCCGGGATAACGAGTTAATTTAAATACAAAACATCAGAAGCTTTTAATCTTCGCGCGCCCTATGGTCAACCTACTTTTTTTTCCTTCAACGCTGATACACGCCACCTCATTCATATACATCGTAGCGAATATCCACGATGTATATCTTCGTGCTTATTGGACAATCAGATACGTTAACGAGGGAATGAACGGGAATTCGAAGAAATCGCGCAAGGATCACCATCGATATTTCTCTCCATGTGTATTTACATCTAGATATCCGCATGATTTTTCTTTTTCAGGCGCGCGCTTAGAGAGAGATTGATTATTTTCTAATTTATTTTTAATTGTGCTTAATATCTTCTTTTTCTGAAAAAAAAAGAATGAAAATTTTCATATTTTGTGCACCCTGTTAATAGTTTTTAAAGTTCTTAATGTTAATATATCTTCATAATTTTTTAATATGTTTTACGTTACGTTTTCCATTATCCTTAATTTTATTTTAAAATTTAATATAATATAGCAATTTATTATAATTTGTTATGAGGATAATCTGCAAGAAAATGCAGAGAGAATATTTTTAACACAAACTGGATATTGTGCCAATAGTATTTATAAATTTTGCAAATATAATGAGTTACTTTACACACACGAGCTTGATTCTAAAAATAAAAAAAAAAGATATCAAATAAGAATCAGAAATAATTTCCGAGAAAGCCGGGGAATATAAGACTTGTGGCGCGCAAACTGCAACGCAGAATTGCTTTTATAAAGTAACTCGCTTGCATGCCACTGTGGTGGTCGAATCTCGGTCACCGCGGTTTTATCAGGCATTAGATATAAATTAAGTATGCATACACAGAGAGAAATATCCAATCCTAATTTCTTCTCGCGCGTTGGGAGGCACAAAACAAGACGCGAGTCCGGACGATCGGTCAGCGACTTTCCCAGTTGTATCGCGATTAATTGATAAAACGGCGATTCCTTCGCGATCAGGAACATCTATGATATTTCTCTCTTTTTTTTTTCTTCGCGCTCGGATCTCGAAAGGCGACAAGGGTTGCGCGTACAAGGCGGCTCGCATGTCTCAACGAGGCGGTCTCTCCGCGGTCACATCAGTCTCCGAGCATGCGAGGGTTCTCTCTCCTCGTCGAGGACGAGGGGGAGGGGGGGGCTAAATCCCCGTAATATACACACAGGGGCACCGACGAGGTACTATCGCGGCATTATACAGACATACCTATATCCCAGTCCGATGACTGCTGATATGACATGCGACCGTCTTAGATATAGGCTGCACGACATGTTTCGCTCTCCGTTTCCTCTCCTCTCTTTCTCTCTCTCTCGCTCCTTTCTTCTCTGCCGTCACAATTCTCCACCGCCCTCTTTGTCCGCCCTTGCACTCCCCTCTTCTTGTCTTGCTTCTCGCGCTGCCATCGTCGATGGAAAATATGCAGCTTGCACGACGTGCAACTCGCTCGTATTTATATGTTCCTCATAATAGGAACGCTCGCATCTAATAAAACCAACAACGTTGAACTTATTAATCCACGAGATCATTAACCCTACTAGTGTGCGGAGTATTTCTATAGGTACAGGTATTCCTTTTAATTTCAAATGGATAGATTTTTATACAATTAAAATTATTTTTTGTTTTATTTTATTATCATTTTTTTATAAAGTTTGTTTATTTTAAATAATTTATATAAAATGTTGCAAGACGCGCGTTTAATATTTCTCGTTTAAGAAAAGAATTAGAAATTATCGGTTAAAACCGATAATCAGGATTCGTAAAGCAAAATTAAAATTGTATGCAAATGATACAATCTTTTTCTCATTACACACACATACATACACACTATATATATATATACGATGACTATAGGATGAGATTAAACGCAAAAGTCGTCTCTCGCTTCCTAAGCGATTATTGCAGCTAAATGTGATCTAATTCATCTTCCTCTGCTTATTATCCCGACGACAATCAGCATAGCCATATCACACGCACTCAAATAAAAAAAAAAAATAAAAAAAAGATTACAGGCTTCCACATCGGGCTATCTTATGTTAATACACGTTAAGAGGAGAGTAAAAGCTCATTCTTCTTATTCATAGATGCTTTCCAGATAATCGCGTTTATATGTACGTGCGCACGACGGACGGTATTATTCTCCCGTTAATACTGTTCTAACGGCACATTAAGCATTGTTAAGGGAGCGCAAATTTTCGGTAACGCGATTATATAGTGGCGGTCATATACATACACCCTACGTTTGTCGATAAATATCTATATCGAACGTTTCGATAAATATTTGTACATTTTCCGATGTAATTACACTTGGCGATTATTGGCGCAAGTGGACTTTAAAAACTTTCGAGCACGGTCAACCGCTCGGGAATTTCATGCAAAGTTTCATACACGGAAAACAGGATATTTCGAAAGGCGAAATGGAGTCTTCGCTAAAAAATTTTCTAAAAGTTTAGACACGTTTTTGTCTGAATTTTCAGATCTGGTTGTCTGAAAGAAATTTTAGATAATCCGTTCTTAATCATCAGAATCGTCTTTCTAAAAGTTCAAAAGAATTATGTCTGAAAATTCAGACAGTGCGTCTGCAAAAAAAGCTGCAGACACTTTGTCTGAAGTTTCAATCAATTTTTTTTTGCGTAATATCTCAAACAATATCGATTAGAAATATTTGTACATTTTCCGATGTAATTACACTTGGCGATTATTGGCGCAAGTGGACTTTAAAAACTTTCGAGCACGGTCAACCGCTCGGGAATTTCATGCAAAGTTTCATACACGGAAAACAGGATATTTCGAAAGGCGAAATGGAGTCTTCGCTAAAAAATTTTCTAAAAGTTTAGACACGTTTTTGTCTGAATTTTCAGATCTGGTTGTCTGAAAGAAATTTTAGATAATCCGTTCTTAATCATCAGAATCGTCTTTCTAAAAGTTCAAAAGACTATGTCTGAACATTCAGACAGTGCGTCTGCAAAAAAAGCTGCAGACACTTTGTCTGAAGTTTCAATCAATTTTTTTTTGCGTAATATCAAACAATATCGATTAGCAACAAAGGAAAATGAAAGACAAAAATATATAACATTCAGCAAGTAAATTGAATCTATAGATACCTAGGATGTATAGATTTAAGAGAATTAGACATATAATTACACGTTGCATAAAAATTATTACGTCAAAGTATTGAAGCAACGGAGGAAAACGTTTACATTGGTCGGAAAGATAAGTTGCGGGATGGGAGGTGGATTGATGAGAGATCTGGTAAAAAGGAAAAAAAAAAGAACAAGAAAAGAATCCGCAAGTCTCAAAGAGAGTAACCGAACGCGCAGATCGATAAGGGCGGTAGGGCGGATTGGCCTTTTAGGTAAGGGTCGAGAAGGAAGGCGAGTGGTTTTTATAGCCAGCTAAAGGACAGGGAGGGTCCTGGATCCTTAGGTACCCTACTCGACCAGAGTATCCCTAATATACGTCATCCGTTAACGGCCCTTTCCCTCCGTCCCTCCGCCATCGGCGATCTCGCTCCTTCGCGTGGATAAGAATCTCTCGACTCTCTCTCCTTTTCTTCTCCTTTCTCTCACGATAATATTGGAGATCGCGAGCGGTTGTACGGGATACTTGCTTCGAAAAGCTGGCCCTCCCATACGTCATTTCGGTGGTCCTTGACCAAAATCGAATCATACGCTTCTTCCGTATACGAACGAAAGGCACGTGAACAGGATATACATCGACGATATACTTCGATTGATTTATCGTATATATCGCAATGGACTCTTTACACGAAATTAAATTGATAAGTAAATGAATTATCTGTGTCTTCTCGCTATACGTCGTATTTTACTTTTCGATATCTTGATAGTTAAAAGTGTTATAGCTAGCTTCGTCGTAAAATATACTTTACGTAAATTAACTGAGAAATAAGATTTTGTTATCGGGGGAGCTCCAATTACATGCATGATCTATATGTGTTTTTACGATTAATGCACGCATGTGCGGCTATCTTTTGTGCGTCAAACGTGACACAGAGCCGCGCTCGGATCGCAGTGCGCTCTTCGAGTCCTTTCTTCAACATGAAGGTCGTAAAGTCCACGCCTGGGAGGGCTCGTCAGGAGGGAGATTAATTGAATATACTGAGTACACACAGCGCGGCAGGGCCGCATGTCGCGTTCCGAGAAATCTTCAATTTCAAGGAACCGTCGTTCTTCGACGGTACAAACGTAGCAGATTAGAATGTCCCCCATACAAAAAAAAACCGGATTTTCCAAAACAACTATGTATTCGGGTTACAAAATTTATAAAAACTCAGATTAGAGGTGCAATGTTTTAAATTCAAGCAAATTCAATTTAGCATTAATTTTAAGCAGAATATTTTTAAAACGCTTTGTTTCTAGATAGAAATTTACAATAATCCAATTTAGCATTGATCGATATTTAATTTTGGTTGAAACTCTGAATTATGTAAATAGAGCCAAGAAATCAGCTAACTATTCTGAATCTTTTATAGACGTAAAATCAGAGTTTAAAAAGATAAAAACAGATACTAATTTTTTATCTTATGATTAATAGTCGCGCTTTATATCCAATGTCCGGTAGAAATTTAAATGCAAGAAAATCAATAAACGGTGAACAAAAAGAAACTAATATACTTTTATTTTTTATTCCATTGAAAGAATTTAACAGCTAGTATAAAAATTCTTATCCAATGCCATAAAAATATATCAATTTTATTCAACCTAATTTATAAAAAAAAGATGCAGATTTGAGTTTTGGTTCTAGATCAGAAACTCGTACTTAAAATAAAACAAATGGAATTATTAATTGCAATAAATAATACGATATACTTTGAGACAAATTTCGGGATTTTTATCTGGAAAAATTTCTGTACGAAATATGAGATGTCAAATGGGAAAACGCTTTTCCAAAATTCACCCCCATTATACATCCGATATCAAAAGCACTCACATATTCGTTCGCTTTTCCAACTTGCCAAGCAATTTATTTATATCCAAATATGACGCGTAAACTGCACGTATAATATTACTTCTCTGCCGTTCGGCAATTTATATTATTTATAAATATAGAGAAATTTCATTATCGCATTGCTTTATATATCTATCGGCGAGAGAGGTTCATTCCTACGCCACTGACAGACGCGTATTCAATTCGCGCATAGAACGTGCGCGCTCTCTCGTCGCACGTAGATACGCATACTCGGACGCGACACGCGCGTATGAGCTGACCCTCACCAACACCAACGTCCGACACCTGCCTCTCGTCGTTGCAAATGCATAACGCAACCAACACGCACACGTAATACTATATCCATTTGAATATGGATGCCTTATGAAGTCACACATATCCTTCTCCCACCTGGTCCACCCTCTCTCATTCCTCCCCCTTGTTTTTTATACTTTTTTATAGTCCTCTCTCTCTCTCTCTCTCTCTTTCTCTTTCCGTCGGTCGTGTTTTTTACTCGTGCGCGAGCGCGGGTGGAGCACGTGCAACGGGAAACAAAGAGCGCTTCGCGGAGGAAAGAGGTGACCCGAGAGGGACGGCGCG
>NW_021852138.1:233946-243406 GCF_003651465.1 Formica exsecta
GAAAGAGAAGGCGAAGCGGGTTATGGGGTGGAGAGAAAAATGATGTTGCAAGAGGAAGAGGCGCGCAGGCTGAATGAGAGTATGCGAAATGGTCTCCGACGGCTGTGCGATGCGAGAGAATGGACGACTAACTGGAGCGAAAATACATGCTGGGTATCGTTGATGACGGAGAGATCCGGTCGAGCGTGTTCGATTCAATTTAATTATAAAATTAAGAATTTTTCTCCGATTTTGCGAGAGTCACTTCCTGCAAGGTAAGTATAAATGTGTGTAATCCTCTTTTTTTTTTAATATGTATATAATTTAAGAATAAATCTTATACAGTTTCAGAGATTTAAGAGGAGCGGAAATTTATGACTCGTTAAATGAATCGCAATGTAACGTCGGCGATTCGAGCGGGTGGCCTCGATTAATCCGTCGCGAATCACCGATCAAGGATCTAAGAAGCGAGTCCGACCACACGTAATAAATATAATTTGTTTCGCTTCTGATTCTACGCTGGATGGAAGCTATGTTTCTTCGCAACGAGGTCTCGAATCCGCTCTGATCCTCTTGTTCAAACTTCACTGAACCACCACACAATCCCTCCAACGGAGGCGATCGAGCTCTACCGAAGTACTCGTGGGTATTTTTGCTAGTCAAGCGGAAAATTTAAACTCGCTGTTTTGCTTACGATACATGTATAATTGTTCCGGTAGAATCCCGCGGACGCGGAAATAGAATCCGCAAACAAGTCGCTCAATTGGATCCTTTGATCTGGCGACAACCGTAACCCTTGGAAGCGGGCTCACGCTCGTATTCGTCGTTTCTCCGACAACGCGGTGCCGGCGGTCTTTTACGATTTTCCAGGATGAAAATAAACCGGCGCGGACGGTCGCGATATTTCTGCGCCGACCGCAACACTATCGCCGCGTGCGAAACTCGCGGAGCCGACAACTTGGTGGCGAGCCGTCGACAATAAGTCGCCGCGGCCAGTTCTCGTTAAAATAACGAGTCCTTACGATTCGAGAGGCTCGTACGGCGGCTCATATGCGCGTAATTATAACGGAAAACGATGGCAGCCGGCACATTTCGGTTATTCTCGGTGCCTCTCGATGAAATTCACCGCCATTCTTGCGCCGCGAATTAAAGCGTAAAGAGCGAGAGATGATAATTTACTGAATTTTATATACTGCCGGTTTACTAATTGGATAAGGTTTCAATTATGACAAATTATTATAAATGTAATATTATTTTTAAATTGATTATATGCAATATTGAATTACTTGAGAAAAAATTGTTATACTTTGTTTCTAAAAAGAATTTTGTATATTGAAAAATATGATATAAAAATGATATTGACACATATATTTTTCTCAAAGTTGTAAATTTATACAATGTAAAATTGTGTGAGCTTTACATGATTAATCGCATAATGTATTTATACGATTAGATTGCAATTATGACAAATATCATCATAGATACCATATTATTTGTAAAAAAATTTCTTAATAAATTATATGTAATAATGAACTATTTAAAAAAAAATTGTTATAGATGATTTCAAAGATGAGAATTTCGTATATTGAAAAATATGATATCAAAACAATATTGACATATATTTTACTCTTTCAATATTACTAGAATTTATATAATACAAGTATTTACAAAAATATGATATAAAAATAATATTGACATATATGTATTTCTCTCAATATTAATAAAATTTATATAATACCTACAATTGAGCTTTACGTGATTATTTAGAGAGATAAATCAAAACAAAGATAATTTTCTTAAATGATAAGAGTTCTCTCTTTATCATCGAAACAAGTTGTTTTCTAGGATTATACGAATCTCCGAACGCGCCGGTGGTGATGGAATTAAGCGAAAGGAAATAGAAAAGAAAAAATGGGATGAGAGAAGCAGCCGATCCTGGATCCGAAAGGACGAAGGAGCAGGGCGGAGCTGCGCCCGGAAGGGTGCGCGGGCGCGTTTCGCGCCGAACGAGCGGTTCGTGGGGTCGGAGGTCGCCGTTCAGGTGCGACGAAGACGGAGAGGAGGGCTCGCTTAGTCGAGCAAACGCACCCAGAAATGCAAAGTCGAAGTGCCGGTGGCGCGAAGCGAGTCGCCCGTCGAGATTCGACGTCGCCGTCGTCGCGTGACAGTTTCCCCTTCGATCTTTCAGCTCCAACCTATTCGTCTTCGCGCGTTTTTCCAAGGACAATGTCTTCTTCAATCGACACACGGATGACTCCGAAATCGATTCGCGGATCGTTCGCACGGCGTGATATAATCAACGCGCGCCGTTAAATTATATATACGCGAGCAGTGACGATAGACCCCGAGGTAGGACACAACGTTTTCGGCCATCGACTGGAATTATTGATCGATACCGCTGCCACGTGTTCGCAGACAGCGTGGCAGCCCTCATGTGCAACCACGTGTAAATTATGTAACAATCGCGAGAATGATTCAGAACATAAATAACTACGTAAGAAAATAACAAGATATTTTACATATTCGATTTTCACATACTTTAGTTTTTTATTTTAAATATACAACTGATTTGTATGATTGTTATTTGGCTCTTCGAGTATCACGCTTGTAGGAAAAAGAACGATGATTATTAATTAAATTACACATTGTGAAAACTGCTGAAAAAAAATCTTTAAAAAATATAATATAAAATAATATAAAAAATATAATATACAAAAAAAAATTGCTTGATGCGATAGAGAAAGCATTTTTCAACAAAATTTATGAAAGTACAATCACAAAAATATTTTGTTTTTCTTTGATAAATAATTATAATTATTAAATTAATTATCAAATTGAATTACCAAATTATCGATAAGATTCGTCGGACGTAGCAGTTGGAGACAGGATTGCTGGCGAGCTGCACGATAACTTTTATCGAACAAGAATGTTTATAATCTGTGCACGTGGTGAATACTTCGGGAGCTCGTATAGACTACACGTCAGCAATCGTCGGCGATAGCGGCTGGACACGAAGGCGATCGGTAATCAGCGGTCGTCAGCAAACGAGAGAGCGCGCGAACACCTGTTCTCAAACAGGATGCTAATGCATAATTCGAGAGCAGACGTAAGGAGAGATGCGAAATTGGACACAACACGGACATCGTGAAATCGAACGATGATATATGATACTTTAGCAAACAGTACATTTGGAAGGCATATAATGATTACTTCAAGATATCTGTATCAATCATATGTGCAGTATCCATGCGAATTAATCTGATCGATCAAATCGCTATAACAATAGTAAATTCGTGAATCATTAAAGGAAGGATCCACAGGCTGATTTCTTTTAATCACGCTTCCAATTCAAACGTCAAATAACAAATGTTGGGTTTTCATTCATGCCCGAACCCGCGAGGGTCTTAGAAGGAAAATGGAGACAATTATCGCGCGGCATGAATGAGAGAGGAAGCTAGAGCAAGTTTTGCGCGAGAAGCATCGATCGAGAGCACCTACACGGAAAAAAAAATTTTCGCTACCATAGCTAATCATGGTTTGCAAAATAAATTTCTAAATCACAGCAAAACGGTTTGCTGTTGCACTTAATAAATAGGTATCACAGCTAAGATGTTTGCTGTTGCACCTAATAAATAGGTGTCACAGCTAAGATGTTCGCTGTCCATATATTACGACTGAAATCTAGTTACCACACGCAGTTTTCAGCTACGGCAGCTAATTTTTTTTTCCGTGTACTTTAGGGTGTACGTTATATTGACGGGCGCGAGATACGAGAAGTCGATCGCGACCTGGCCTCCGGCGGCGGCAGCGTCTTCCGCCTCCGACGACAAGGAATGCATAAGCGGCCGACAGAGACAGGCAGGTAGGACAGAAGCCCCAAGAGTGGCGAGAGGTCGCGCCGTGAGAGAGCTGCCGTGTGCACCGCGGAGGAGAGACAGCCGCTGATCATTGGTGGACAGCGGAGCCGGGTCGCCTACGTGGTGGGGAACCCACCAGGTCGACTCCGCAGGTGGGGAAGGCTGGCGGTAGAAGGCGGTGGAGGAAGAGGCGTCGTCGACGTCGTCGTCGTCGTCGGCGATGCCGCGGTGGTAGTGTCGCGGACAGTGGTAGTGGTAGCGACATGAAGAGGAGGCAGAAAGAGGGCGGAAGAGCAGGAGGTGTAACGACAGAGGTGGCGTAAGCGAGGAGAGAACGAAGGGAGGAGGAGGTGGTGGAGGAGGAAGTAGAAGCGGCGACGGGGAGTTGGGCCGCCGTGAAAGAGAGGGAGAGAGCGTCGGCCGCGAGGGGATGGTGGAGAAGGAGGAGGAAGGAGACGCGAAGGACAGGAGAAGCCTCCTCCGCGCCGTGTCGGAGGACAGATCCGACGCGCGTCAGGATCCCAGCCGGACGGAGACCGATCGACTTCCTCGCTCTCTTCACCGCCGTCGGATAAGCGGATAAGAGGAAGAGGACGCGACGCGATTCTCTCCGCAACACCGGTGTCTTCTCTGTCGTTGGTGTCCGGGTATATACGCGTGTCCGGTATGCGTCCGATCTTTTCCGAGAGTCATCTTCGCGAGCCTGCGATCTTCCTTCGATCACTTTCGCCGGGAGACGACGGAGAGTCGAGAGTGTGAGAGGCGACAACTCGCGCGTCGCGACAGGATCCAGGATCAACGTTCCGGGGGCGGGAGGGGTGGACAGTGCTGAGGACGATCGACAGGATAATAAACCGGTGCATAAACTCGCATGGCTCGGAGGATCGTCAGCGACGTTTTTACAGTTAGTGTTTTGTTTTCGAGTTCGCCACCCGTCGTGCAGCGATGAGATCCAAGCCGGTGGCGAGGAGACTGGCACAGGGTGAGTGGCTCTTCATTTATCATTATTAACGACTAGTATTGACTTACGTTAAATAAATATTTCAAAGTTGACTCGCAAATAAAACAGATATATATATCAAAAAGATATATAAAGTGTGTAAATAGGTAATCTCATATTTTCATTTTTTAATTTTATTTTCAAGAAGCCGTGCATCAAAAATTACACAAACATACATTTTCATGCACATTTTACAATATTCTTTTAATAAAAGATTCTAAAAATTTTAGAATCTTTTATTCTCAAAACATATTTATTCATGTTTTTATTAAATAAATATTTAAAAATAAAATCTCAAAAAAACAAATATTATATACATATATATTAGAAAGAAAGCGTATAATTATACAATCCTAATGCTTCACCTTTTAATTCTATTTTTGAAAAGCTGTGCATAAAAAATTACACAAATACACATTTTAAAATATTCTTTTAATGAAAGATTTAAAAAATTTTAGAATCTTTTATTCTCAAAACATCATATTTATTCAGTTTTTGTATAAACTACTAAATTATTGATATTTTGGAATATAAAATGTACATGTATGTAAAATGTATGTAAAATGTACATGTATGTAAAATGTACACGTATGTAAAATGTACATGTATGTAAAATGTACATGTATGTAAAATGTAAATATGTATGTAAGATAAATAACACACACAATCTGTGATTTTTTGAAACATAAAGATTGGATGGAAAAAAATGCAAAGAAAGAGAATGAAAACGAAAACAATATAATTTTATAATATTTTATTTTATATTATATACTCTGTCTCGAATATAATTTATCCATATATGTTTACCGCCTTGCGCGCGTATAGAGCTCTATAATTTTAATTACACGCTGGGAAATGCGGATGGACGAGAATATATGGGCGAGGAGATTGTAATTACTATTTAAATTGCTTGACGAATAAGAGCATTTATAGAACGCTTTCAAGGAATTTTGTGTCGCGATTTTTAATTTCTCACACATGATGCGCCGCAAATGAAGTATGCACACTTCCTCGTTATAGATAAAAAAATGATTGTGCATTATGCAATATATATTTTTTAAATAATATTTTTTGTTTTTTTAAGCAATTATATATAATTTTAGTTTTCCGATCAATTCTCTCTTCATATTTAATTTTTTCTCCCGCTATATAAAATATGTAAAATTACTCAACGTAAGATACATGTTCTGTTACATAAGTAATCAGCTTCATCCCTTCAGTTTACACATTACAATAAGACGAAGTAAAAGATACAATATATTTATGTTTTATTTTTTATTACATGTTATTAACAACCATTTTATTATTATTTCATCGATGTGGTATTACTGAAGGAATAATTAATTAAATTGATTTATGCGTCAGTTTTAAAGAAATTATTCGAGATCATATTCAGAAAAAATTATTATAAAAGTGAAACTAACTTAAAAAGATTTATCAATTTTCAATCAGCGATGCGATGCGATGCGAATTCTCGCGATCGATACAGGGAATCAGAAATGAAACTCGATTCCATCGCGCTCCTGGAAACTGCTGTACTAGACGGAAGACATTACGAGTCTTTCCGCGGAACTTATTTAACGAGGCAATAAAAGCATATATGCCATGGCACACGAGGGGTAGTACTATATAAAACTCATTTTCAAGACTTCGTCGTTGCAAAACGAGCCCGTGTCCTGGCCAAGTCGAGATTCCGCGAGATTCGTTTAACAGAGCTTTTATTCTTGAGACAAACGCTCTGCATATACAGGGTGTTCCAGGTCAGATCAATGAAACTTCAGGGTCTTATAGGAAATTAAATTTGGAACAAAAAAGTTCCTACAAACATAGGTCCGGAAACGCTTCGTTAAAAGGTTATAGCTAATAAACTTCGAAAAATTACGTTATTTTAATGATTTTTAAAAATAACCTCAAAACCTTTCATTCATTAAAAAAAAGTAACGAAATAAATCTGATGGGTAATTAAATAATAAACTAAATTACACCAATTTCATTGAATTCTGATAAGGCGTTCAAAAGAAAATAAGGTCAAAATAACGAAAAAAGCAGAAACTTGGAAAAAACCATCTTTCGATAGTCTTTGTGTAAACACTACATTCGTAGCGCAAACATTGCACAAATGCAAACATAAAAATGTTCTTATTAAATTTTGATCATAATTAATCACTTACAGAGAGTTTATTAGCTATAACTTTTTAACGAAGCGTTTCCGGACCTACGTTTATCGGAACTTTTTTGTTCCAAATTCAATTTCCTATAAGACCCTGAAGTTTCATTAATCTGGAACACCCTATATAATACAGTACATTTAAATATTTTTACGTCGACAAAACTACAATTAGTTCCTTCTTAACATTATGATTAAATAAAAATTATCATATGTTTCCATTAAACGCCGCTAAAAAGTCGTATAAATTATCCTTATCGATCACCAAGATTATACCTAATATCGAGGAGTCATTTTGACAATTCAGTCGGAAACTGCATAGTATCTTTCGGCTTTAAACTGCGCGGCAGAAGCTGTACGAAGCGAGAATATAAAATTTCGTCGATAACAGCGTCGTTGTCGCCTATCGGTCTTACACCCCCTTTTCCCCTCTTCCCTCTTGTAAAATAACGGCATCGGCGACCGCCGATTGGCCGTTGACGAGATCGACCGCGACGCAAATTTCCGATAACGTCGTCGCGAACGTGTCATTGTCCGTGATGTGTCAGAAACGTGGGACAGAGAGGCGAGAGGAGGAAGAGGAAGAGGAAGAAGAAGAAGAGGAGTAGGCGGTCCTCGCGCTGGCGCACCAGGAACGTCGATATTTCCATTCCTTCTCTTTTCCCGTTGTCTTGTCTAGTCACTCCGGTGCTCGTCCTCTCGCCATTCCACCACCTCGTTACAGGAAAGTCCCGCCCATCTCTGGTCTCGACGCACAAGGTTTTCGCGACTTTTTCCCCCTCTCCCCCGACGATTTTCCGCAAACAGGGTGGGAAGTTTCTTTGCTAATATTTCGAAATCATTTATCGAGATTATTTTTATTCCGAGTTTGATACACTTGTCATTAACCGTCGGATATCCGTTGGAAATTTGAATCGACGTTATTCCCCCGGCGAGGAGAAATGAAATTTTGGAAGGAAGTAAATATTGGATACGTCGAGCGTGTCCGACAAAAGTGCAAATCGATCTCCCTTTGTCTGCCGGTTAACAATGCAGCATCGCAGCATCGGCGTACAAAAGATTCGTCGTTAATTTATTATTATATCATGAATGCTGCGGTGGAGCAAATTTTCGACGAATATCTCTGTGCGGTTGTACGTATAGTTATCTACTAATATTTTTTCGAAACGCGGAAGGAAACAATGACAGCGCGCCGCATGGAGAGAGAGAGAGAGAGAGAGAGAAAGAGAGATGTCGAGAGCCCGCTTCTAGTAGTACATGAAACCATTGACTCGCACATTTATTTCTGGCATGTTGCTGCGCGGAATTTATTATTAACCTCGCGCTTCTCCCGCTGTTAGAACGCACGCTGGATTCGACAAATAGAAATGCAGTACACCTTTCACAAAATCCATATAAACAGAATTATCTCTCGTACAAACGTAGTATATATTTTTCAAGAAATAAATAAAAATTATTGATGAACGTTTATACATCTTTATTGTATCGTTATAAATTTTGGGGGGGAGGGAAATATATTCTCACATACATTTCAGCATATATGTATTAATTTAGCACTGATATCGTTTTGAGAAATTTATTATTAAAAATATTATTAATTATTATAATAAAAAGATAATTAATTTTTAAAAATTTATCTTTTATCAAAAATAATTTTTTTATTAAAAATAAGTTTAAGATTTTTTTGATGATTATTTTTATAGTGTTTTATTAATAATTTTATGCAAAATAAAATTATTTATAATTATTTAAATATCTTATACAAAACTGTTTTTACGTAATACGTAGGCTATAACATACGTTATTATAATAAACTCCCTTCCCACGGCTCGATGATTCGTTTATAAAGGTACGCGCTCTTAACGGATTTCATAATCTTTGAGACCTAAAAATCCGTTAACGCTTGACTCACGAATCGTCGAAACAATAGCCCGACCCGTTACGTGATTTTACGAGATGATGCTTGAGAGGGGAAAGAAAGAAATCTAGGAATGTGTATACGTATATGTATAAAGATAATATTTAAAAAATTAAAATTAATCTTTAGTATTAATATCTAAAAAAAAAAACTGAATCTTTTTCGCATGAAAGTAAATTAAATTACGCTAAGTTCGACAATTATTTATACTCATTACATTTTTACGTTTTAGTTTTATTCATATAAAATTTAAAAAAAAAAAAGTTTTTTTTAAAAATAATTTCCATTTTTTTATCCAGCGAATGTTCATAAAAATCACACATGTATTATAAATTCGAAATTGGTCTCGTTTGAAATCCACGAACATCTCTTTGATGCGCACGATGCATTGTGCTCGCGAGACAAACGGGGAAATTCGTGAAACTGATAGGAAGCGGAAAGAAAGAGATATACCTTCTCTGTCTATCTCTCATTCACCATAGACATCCGCAGGAATAATCGCGGAATCCACGTACTGCGGGGGGGGGGGGGGGGGTTTT
>NW_021852138.1:243417-244680 GCF_003651465.1 Formica exsecta
GGGGGGAGATTTGAAAGACGCATCATCCCATTGAGAGTCGCATCTAACCGCGCGGCACCGGAAGTCGTATCCGAGAGGAGACAAAGCCAAAGAAACACAACGCACACGGAGTACGTGGGAGGAGTATAACAGAGGGGTGGGAGTTCTGTTTCATCGCCGGCTTTTGTCTCGCATCCTGAGAGAGAGCGCGACTTGAATGAAAAGTATGAATAGATCGGATGATCCTAAGGTAGGTCAGTCCATTCTCGTCCTGCGGGAGACTCTAGCTACCGCGAATCCCACCTCTTCTTCTTCTTCTTCTTACTGTCCTTCCGTTGCTCCTTATACACAATTAGACGAACTCAATGTCTTCTCTCGCTCAATATGATCGCTCGTGTTCGTCTTAGAATGTCAAATGGTTATATAATATGTCAAATGGTTATATATGTGAAATGATTATATAATATATTTAAAAGATTTCCCTATCTCTTATAATGATGTATACAATCTGATAAGGAAGAATGGATCTAAGTTGATCGATTATAAAAAGAATGGTCAGCAATTAATCGGTGATTAATTCTTCAAAAGAGAATTTTGGTTTTCCAATCACTAATCGATAACTGGTTCTTGGGTTTAATATTATATCTATTATACATTGTTAAAATTTGACTTAAATTTAATATATATTGCATGTCCTAAACGATCCACACAAATTTTCATGGTAATTTAATATAATATGTTAAAAATGATAACACTAATATTATGTTAATATTTCAACACAAAATGAATGCAAACTTTACAGTAATTTAATTATAATTAATTTAATTAAATTAACTTGGAAAAATGTTATTGACGATTTGTAGTCACTCTTACTCCAATTGTATAATAAAATCAACATTTTTTTCTGTAAATTTTAACAGATAAATCCTATCACTAATAATTTGAAATATATCTATTGTGTAAAATTAAAAATATGTGCACATTGTGTTATTTCTACACTTTTTTTTTAGTTGATTTAATAATTTAATATTTGAGTTTAATCAACGCAATGGGGCAATATGTTAAATTAATATATAAATGTGTTAAATATTTAATGCAAAAATTTTAGCCGGCATATTTTTTAACAAGAAAACACAAATTTTCCAACAATGTGCCAATAAGGCCAATATGGCCCAATAAGGCCAATTTTACGAACTTCTGAAATTTGTGAAACATTATTGATCTCCAGCGTCTTCAAGCATTCGGCAGTTTTGTGTTTAATATAGGAGACCCCCCCCCCCCCCC
>NW_021852138.1:244968-257751 GCF_003651465.1 Formica exsecta
CCCCCCCCCTATATGAATGATGTGGAGCCGCAATATCCGCAGTATACATTGTGACACAATATCTCGACTATTTGCCCATCGCATTTTTGCGTGTGGAAAAGCGTATGCAATAGCGGTCACGCGAGCGAATTACTTCGTAGTCGTCTCTCTCGCATCGAACATTGCAGGCCGTGGACGATGGAACAATTGATCGGCCGATCAATCGGTCACGGGCGTGCGATATCTTCCCCTTTTCTATTACGACGGACGAACTTTTTACGGCGTATTATATCGACGTATGCGACGGACGTATCGAAGACGAAGCGATCACGGGGAGAGGTAGGAAAATGAATCGGATTGGAGAGGCGGCTCGACAGAGGCGTATCTGGGAAGCTAATGAAAAACTGAAGCTTCGAGCCGTCAATTCTCCGAATTGTTCGATCGACTGTGTGTCTCGCGGAATGATTTTATTCGAGAATATTATAGCTAAGAATATTAAAATTGCGTCCCAGACAACACATGTCTCTAATAAGCGTCTAAAAAAAGTCATAAGGACGTCATTATCTTTTAGACATCTTCAAGATGTCTCTTGGTTTTTTTTTGTCTAGCTGCGTCTAGGGTAGAATACCTTTCTCTGACACTTTTTGATTTTGTTTTTGGCTCGGTCGAGGTATTTTTTTTTGTCTCCAATTTTTTCTCAACGCCTTGTGTCTTCGAGATTCAAAGAATACCCGCCTGCTCCTCGGACAACGTTGTTATCAAATCGTGCCCGAGAGGGGGCCACCGCAAGTAGCATGATTAGGAATTACGGCGCGATATATCATTCAAGCCAGATCACAGATTGTCTCCCGTTTCGTTTCGCTGTTGCGGCTTTTAATTGGCAAACGAGTGTATGTGTGTGTGTGTGTATGTGTTGCAGGCTTCTAAATAGTTTATCGCGATTCGCGTTGTGTCGTGTGTGACAGGCACGTCAGGCAGCTCATGTAGTCACGTTTTACGACACGACCTGGTGTTAATAATACTTAAGCGAACCACTAGCGGGAATGGCCGATCGAGAGTCGATCGCCTCGTAAAATCGATATATAATGAGATAATGATGCATTTTTTTTGTTCTCAAAACAGATTTCGTTATCGCGATATCTTGCCAAGTCCGATAACTTTTCTATTTGTCAATAAAATTCAAATAAAAATTTTCTCATAAATCCATAGAGAATTGCATGATAAAATGATATAATATTTCTAAAGAGGAAGCTGTATCTCAAGTTCTACATTTGAATCTCTCTGAATCTAAAAAAATTCATAAAAAATGGATTATGCCTATAAATTGTGATTATAAATTTATTAGCGTTTTTTACCTAAAAAATAATTTAAATAATACTTATTATTCTAGATTTTTAATTACACGATACGCAATTTTCTGATAGAAAGAGAGAGAGAGAGAGAGAGTGCGAATTTGATTAAAACAATTGTATTATGATTATTATATAACTAACCAATAATGAATATAAAAATATTTTCAAAAAATTCAAGAAATAAATAAAAAATAATTTTATAATTAAACAATTTATAGATATTTCTTATCTTTTATATATTAATGTGTCACTGATACGATTTAATCGGAGATTCCTGTATATTCCGAGTACGAATTAAATGCTGACGCAGGTGAAACTGATGCCGAACATAAACCGTCTGTTGAGGGTTCGTCAAATCGCGCAATGGTATCGATAGCAAACTCTAATTCAATGTGACGTCACTTCTGAAAGAGTAGCTTAAATACTCATTGGCGAGCCGGACGTGATCGATTCCAGCGACGCGGGCTGAAATATCAACACAACGCTTCCTCGAAAAACCGAGTGTGGTTATGCAAAATCCGATAACAGAAACTTGGAACAATCATTCCACCACGTGGGCAACTTGAATTTTCTTTCTCTCTCTCTCTCTTTACGCTTTTCTTTAAAAACCTCCCGCCTCCTTACAAAGTTTGCCGATATTCTCGCGGATCTCTGTACCTCGGTTCTTTCGCGCATTTGCCGTCATCAATTAATCGTTCGTTTTGCCTCCGCTTATCATTTGTTTTACCATTTCCGGCGGGGAATGCAATCAGTCCGGTTGGAAACAAATGTTGCCAATCGGGCATGACGGACAAATACACGAGACGACCAGATCTGTTACATGTATCATACACGCTTTCAACACTGACGTTCATAAACAATCGTGTGGTAGTATTTCCGAAATAATATGCTTCACACGGTGTCTGATCCATCGATGTGTGTAATTTCGTGAATTTATTCAGCAATGACGGATGTGCAAAACATTTCGCACATTTTTAGAATAAAAACAATTTTAAATTTAAGTTTTTCTCTCGTTGTGACGAAAAAATAATTTATTTTCCATAAATATTCTTCAGCTTCTTCTTCTTTGAACAAAAATAAATTTTTAATTGTCTATTTATCACGTTTCTTTATCTATCAATTTTGACATTTGGCAGGATGTATATACATATAATTATACAAAATTATATTTATTTATATACCCATCGTATACAAAATTAGACAAAAATGTACGCATTTCACATATTATTCACGCAATATTATATTATTATAATAATAATACAATTTTATAATTGATTTTTTTCCATAGCTAATCTTACAAGCGTGCAATTTTTTTCTTCTGTATAGTTTTATATGCTAAACGATCGTGTTTGCCTCGATAGATCCGCAGCGCGATATCAACGAACGGTATTAATCTAGACAACGTAACGGGCGAGTGTTGCTATTGGGGATACGCATTGTGGCGATAAGGCGCCATTGTTGCCCGCAACTCCGCAATTAAACGATTAATCATCTAATTAGACATCCGTCCCGCTTTTCCTGCATCGGAATCTTTCCCTTCCGTAAAGGTCAATTGTTTGACAAATATACGCGCGCGTTAAAGCTCGGCATCGCGAATTCTGCCAATCAGCGCTCGACGATCCCACGTCTCGCGTTCAGATACGATTGTTTAAAGAAACGCGGAAAAAATGAGACGAATACAAATGCAAAATCGAACCGTTACTTGTAAAGTCATCGCTTCATTGCGTAATATCATGCGCACTTATGTTAAATAATCGGCAGATTTGAGTATAAGATATTTTAATTTATATCTTAGAAAGCACGAATTTATTAAATAAAGTGAAATATTTAAATTTTGATGAGAACAACATTTTCTACATGAAATATTAATCATATTTTTTAAACAAAATTTTTTCTGAAAGAACATTTAAAAAAAATTTTTTTTTTTTTAGATACGATTAATATTTCATGTACAAAATGTTTTTTCTCCTCAAAATCTAGATATTTCGTTTTATTTTATAAATTCGTATTTTTTAAGATATAAATTAAAAAAACTTAGTATCAATAAAAATGTATATTTTCTTTTGTTTAGGAATCTTGTTGAGAAATTAATACGTTTACCTTATTTAAGGATTCTTTAGACGATATTTAATTCGCAATGTTTTCTACAGTAGAAAACATTTGAATACATAAAATTAATAAAAATAGAACTCTATCTTGAATTTTGTCGCAAATTATAGATCATTTAAAGAAACCTTGAGCAATGAATTTTTTATTGAATCGTTAAATATATTAAATATCATTATTTATTTAATACCATTATTAATTAAATATCATTAAATACAATTATACAAAAGTTTTAATGTCGATAAAATTTATATCATCCACATGATAATATAATTTTGGTCAAATAAATATTCGTCAAATAATTTTATTTTGCTATGCATTTGACAAATAAAATAAATACGTTTTGTCTAGAGCTGGCTTTAGATAGTAGTTAATGTACGCGGCCCCTGAATAAGGACTGTACTTTGCTCTATTGAGTCGTGAAATTGCCAGTGCGTGACAACGCAGACAGCTCTACGTCATCTCGATAAACCTATAAGTAAATTTTCACAAACTTATTTATCTCTTGTTACATATAGAGATCCGACTTGTTTTATAATTTTAAAAACAAACAAAAATATGTACCCACCTATATCTTAAAATGAGACATATGATAAAGCTCACAAATAATATAATTAAAAATAGAAAAATTAATAATTGATTGCGATTTTTTTCTTATCTAATAGAAAAAAAAATATAAGATTAGAGTCCGCAATTTTTTTCTACATAATTCCTTCGGAGACGGAGAAGGGGAAAAATATGTGCAAAGGAGACAAAAGAGAGAAGATGGAGTTAGGTTGAAGTTTCTTTTGGTAAGAGCCAAGTGTGTTATTTCGTATTACGTCGCGACTCATAAAGAGATGTCACACTCCGGGATTCGCGGAGTCTGCAGAGAAGATTTAGCCGCGCGTTGGCTTCTGCAGCGATAATGGCGTCGATAATGGCCGGAGAATTAGCATCGGCGACGATGGCACGCTTCGGCCACGTCGTCGTCGCGCTAATGGATGCACGTAATGCGTCGTGTCAGCGTGCATTATTGTTGACGAGGTTATTAAATCTCGAAGTCCTCCTTTATCTCGCGACCGATTCCCGGTACGCCCGAGGGCCATGAAGAAACGAGTCTCGAGGGCGACGCGGACGGACAACGGGCAGGAGGAGAGAAAGAAAAGAGCCGAACAGAGAGGACCGTGGCGGATGAGCACGCGTGTCCACGCATGAGGTCGCAGGGATCGTTAAACGACGATCCTCGTCGTGTTGTCCTGCGCTTGAACGAGTATCTCTCTTGGCTGTCTCCGGGAATATTAATAGATGGAGTGCAATTATTCGTGCAAGCGTCGATAGTTTTCACGGTTTGCACGCCTCGATCCCAGGAAAAATATCAAGATTGAGAGATGGTATAAGTTTGGGTCGTGGATTATTTTCGCGATAACGAAATTTTACTGCGTGATGGTAATTATTTATCAATCACGCGTGGTTTTTCTAGATTTTTTAAAATTGTGACACAAAATATACTATAAATATAATTTAACGTTATCCTTTTTCATATTGTATGTCAAGTTTCCATACAATAGAGTATTAATTAAAGGCTCAGTCTACTCTATGAAAAATTGATGATTTTTAGGTATTTTATCTAAAGAATATTAAAAATATTGATTACGTACGTCAGTATTTTTAAATCATGGATATTTAGCTTCTTTTGTTAAATAGAGCTTCTGCGCGTGTATGAAAATGCATAATTCGACAGTGTGCTGCTTCTTGTGTAATTGTTTGAAATGAATAGACTCGGTCTAGTTTTATTCTGTAGAATATTTGTGAAATACTGGATGAAGCACTTTCATTAGAGAAAATTGAAAAATTACAAAGCAGTGTTATTTTAAAATTAGATATTCCAATTTTGCTGAAATTTATTCATTTCTTACAGGCCAGAAGAATATTAATTATTAATTTTTTAAATTCTATTTAGATTCAATGTCCTCCAAAAAGGGTCCTCTTTCATTGAGAAAAAAAAACGCGATAAATTTGATCCGTTAATTTTCAAGATATCCATCACACCAACTTTGAAAACAGTGTTTTGAGAAAAACGCGCAGGCCTATTTCAAGACTCGCATCTTATCTTATTTAAAGTTTTATAACTCTGTCAATTTTGCGAATTTTTCGATAAAATTTGAAAGATATATTAGACATCATACTTTCAGAAAATTTAGAATAAATTCAATTTTTATTTTTTTATTTTGTATGGTAGACTAGGCCTCTAATTAGTAAGATGTATTCTAATTATTGTTAGTAATCATTTAGTAATCATTGTTAGTATAATCGTTGTAAGATATTTAATGGAAAAGTTATTTTTATTTTTATCTACATAAATTTATACACTCGTTGTTATCACGAACTTTTATACGCGTTTGTCAGCGGATTGGTACCCGATAAAAGCGTTTGACGAAATGCAAAAGACGATAGACAAAGTGTTGTAAATGACCGAGTGTCTTCAAGTTAGAAGGGAGACTCGACCCTTTGGCGCGACTCGCGTGTCCGTCGTTGCTTTACGAGTCTCATTTCTCGCGATGTCATTCCGCCACAAACCACCACCGACTACTTAAACCTGTCAACGTTTCCTTCGCCTGTGCTGACGAGAGAGATCTGAACTGCAGAATTGGATTAGAGGTTCCGGGATCAGATCGACGTCTGAGTCGAAAAATGTTTACGTTCTATGCCACATGTCTGTCAAATCAATCGCACGATTGATCTTCTCCGTCGTGATGTTTTAAGCTTAAGCGAAATTATGCTCGCGCAATCTCAAACATAGAAAAAGCAAGCATATCGGGTGACTAAGAGCAAGATCGACCGGCTGCCGTGTGTCGCGTAATTTAATAAGACTCCCGGTTTTCGTGCCTCCATCGATCGACGACGTCGTACCCGAGACGCGCGCTAAGATTTCCCCGATGACAATCGGGCCTCGCGAGCGTGTACTCGGCTCTCGTGCAACATAAAAGTGTCCCTACGTCCTGGTGGACATTTGTGCCGCTCGTGCCGCTCGTGGTCGGACCAAGAAGTCGATGTAGGAATGACATGAACGGTTATCTCAGTGGCCACGCGATATTGTCATCAGGGGTGAGAGGGCGTAAAGGTAGTTACCGTAAGGGAGAAAAGGCGAGGAGAAGACGAGAGGGGTCGCGCAGGGGTGGTGGTGAAAGAGATGGGGGTGGACTAACAGAAGGAGGTAGAGAGAGAAAGAGACAGAGAGAGGAAGGAAGGAGAGAGGGCACGATAAGATCATCTTACCACCCTCTGGCATAAGTCGACAGTGGCCTTTCCCTGCCCTGACCGACTCCCTCCGTGACTCGACGGAGACCATTTCGACGATAGCGCACACCACCTCGCTCGCGGTCGGCGTGTTATCTCGCACGCGAATTAGCTCTACAGATTTCTTCCTTTTTTTTCCTTTCACTCTCTCTCTCTCTCTCTCATTCTCTTTCTCTCACCGCCTTCGGCGAAGCCACCTCCGTCAACCCCCGCGCTGCCACTTCTAGTCCGACGACGTTGCGACAACATCGAGGAAGGAGGAAAAGTTCTCGCGCGGGCTTCATGCAACCACAAGCCACCCCCGCGTACACCTCTAACATGACAAGGGGGAGAGGTCTCCTCCTCCACCTCCTCCCTCGTCCGGCACGTCTATCGCATTAGCGAACTGCCACGTTGTCGGCTGCACCGCGTTGTGCACCTGCATTGCATGGCTTGTGATTTACGCGCCGCCTCGGGAGGATCGCGCGCATGTGATGCCGTTTATTGGAAAGTGGCTGACTACGGGTTGCGGGGGCTTTTCTTTCAACCGTGCAACCGTTACTCTTTTGCTAAATCACGTAACTCGCGATTAAGGCGAGAATGAACATTGGCTTGAAAAAGGGTTGCGTTCATTTGAATATTCCACCTTACCTATCAGTGTTCTCTCTTATATCATTGAACGCTTTTTATTAGAAATTTTCTGTTGATACTCGTAACGCGACGATTAGATTGGGGATTCTAATAAATTATATACAATATGGAAAAGATTATTATGTAGGATACGTTGTAATAGGGGAAAATAGGTAAAACCGGGTACATTTTTGGATTTGTCTTTCTACAAAAAATCAGAGAGTAAAAAAAATTTTGCTGACCGTTAGTAGTCTTTAATGGACCTTAAACTATAAGAAAATGAGGCTAGTTGCTGAAAAAAAAATTTGGTTACCAAGGATAACAAGATTTTTTGGAGCAGTCAAAATATCCGGTTTTGCCCTACCGGTAGGATAAAACCGGGCACCCATTTGAAAACATGTAAAACACCGTGCAATTACAAAATCTAGATTTATTTTAATGAATATACAATACAAAGATGTATTCTATTGACAAAAGTCACAAATAAAGATATCCTCTTGTTCTACATTGCTGCAGGACTTCCTTATTTAATTTTTTAACTTTAAAGGTCTCCAAAAGTTTTTTTTTAGTGGTTTCTTTTTCTGAGTAGTAGTTTTCGTTTCCGATTGCTTTTTGTAGGAAGACAAAGTCAGGATAACAGTTCTTCCTCTTTTCATTACATGAGATGTGTAGGTACCCAGTTTTGCCCCAACACAAGAAAAGTAACAAATACGGCGGTTGTATATTCCGGCGTACAAAGTGATGATCAAAACTAATGCGATATACTCTTTAATATGTATAGAATGCAATGCTGCATTTACCGAAGCAGATGCTCTGTCTAGAAAAAGTCCATAACGACTCGATTGTTGTCCCGATATCGATCTGTTTTGGCCTGAAAATTTTGAACTTCTCTCAAAAAAGAAATATCGTGTACACGTGGGCATGATTCATCTCAAAATAATGATGGCATCAATCTACGACTAATAACACGAGTTAGCTAAAGATAATAGCACACTTATAACGAAGAAACAGAGTTACCCGGTTTGACCCGCCTACCCGGTTTTACCCTACTTTCCCCTATATTCATTTAGTTTTAGAAGATATTCGTTATCGAATATTCCAATCACAAGGTTTACACATTTTATTTTTTGTTGATAATACATTTTTATCAACATTTATTCTCGAGTAAATGATGTGTCTAGGAAAATGATATTCGTGTTGCGATGTTGTCGCGATGGAATCTCGAGTTTCAGTCGTTTTGGAAAAAAGTCGTTGGCGCAGGGTCATATGTAGATTGTGTTTAGACAGATCTGAAAGATTTATCGATAGCGACACGATTTTACGATCAGTCCGGCAGCGATATAACAATTGTTTAGGTATCGTGACGTCAGAGAGGTATCGCTTTTACACTTCTGGAAACATAAATACAAAGACAAAGAAAAGAACGTTCTCCCCCGCAATTAATTTAAAAAGATATAAAAAAGAAATGATTTGAAGAAAAACAATTTTTGGCAATTAAAAGATACTTACAATTAATATAATTATATGATAATTGTACTTTGATAGTGCATTACAAACGAGAAATAATATTTTTTTAATATATTAAAATAGTTAGCTGTATTAATAGCTGTATTAAAATAGTTTCTTCGAACATTTTTCCATCAAGGGACGCTTCAACAGTCTATGAAAGATACGTCGGATTCCAAGAGCACTTCTGATTTACATAATTTGGGGTGTGCTTATATACTATCTCGAGTACACTAATAATTACGAGTACACTCATTAGCTTCCGAGATCTCATGCGAGTTAAGAAGTGGATGCTGAGAACCTACGCGCGAGGTCAAGGACTTCTTTCTTCATCATTTTTTTAATTCATATTAATTATTTCCCCTCTATAAAACGTAACTTTAATAGATGATTTTTTTTTAACACGTCTAATATCAATTTAGAAATTATCGAGTAACGATGTGTATTCTGAAATCTTATCTTTTAATTACGCGAGAAATTTTCTTTCCATTTCGCGTTGCTAATAATAGGGTGACAGACTTGAGCCCGAATATTTTGTCTCCGATATCCTGATGGTTCGAGCGACTCCACGCATCACGTAATATTTAAAATGGTTTAGAGTGACAAAGGAACACAAACACACAACCGCGGAGAGAAATGTGTTGCCGTTTCGAGGCACGTACACCGCTGTTGCGTCTATTTTATCCTCGCGGTGCTCTCCGAGGGTAATGCTCTTCTAAGGCGTCAAAGATACTCGAACAGTGGTGACATTCGATTTCGAGTGTCCTTTCTCAAGTTGCACGTTGTGCGAAAATTTAGGAATTTTATGCGCGTGCTTTTATAAAATATTAACTGTATGCGTGAGGAGAGATAAATTTTTTTTTGTATAAAGAAAAATGAAGATGAGGGAGAGTAAAAAAGAAGATAAATTATAGGTTTCTAGTTCTCAAGGATTCGTACAATGTAAAAAAAATTTATTGACAGATACACTGTCTGAATTTTCAGACATACTTTAATTATCAGACAAACTCTTCCGAACTTTTAAAAAAATGACTCTGATGATTAAGGCAGATCGTCTGAAATTTTTTTCAGATACTCAGATTTCAGACAAAAATATATCTGAATTTTTAGAAAATTCACACGGAAAAAAAATGCTGTTGCTTCAATTAAAGTCTACGTCACGGGCTGCCACAGACATACATAGTTCATTCAATGATATTTTTATTAGACCGAATATCTGGATAGTTGTTTGAATAATCCAGATATTTGGTCTAATAAAGATATGATTGAATGAACTATGTATGTCTGTGGCAGCCCGTGACGTAGACTTTAATTGAAGCAACAGCATTTTTTTTCCGTGCAGACAAAAATATATCTGAATTTTTAGAAAATTTTACAGTGTATCTATACATTTTGCATCTTTTCCATTTCTAGTCTCCTTGGAGCATAATTGCTGGTTCCGTTCGTCGCGTTTCCATCCCGATGACAATCGGCAGGAGACGCGTGTGAAATTACCTTTCCGAGAGTATATTACAATAATACACCAGTCACTCTCTGGATGACTCTATCCAGAGAATGTTTCTGCGAAACGTTTCGCGCGCCCAACTATTATTGCGACCTGTCGTCGTGTCTTTGGATGACAACTGAACGAAAATCAATACTCCCGGTAAATCGGAACAAGTTAGGAACAAAGTCCGGACGTTTCCTGCCCTTCGGGTTTCACGCACACGTGCAAATATCACTCGTGTTCGCTCGTTTGCTCGAAAGAGATTTCACTTAATTCTTTTCTTTTTATTTATATTATCGAAACGCAAAGAGCATTTTTGTCACGTCATGGCTTGGTCTTACATCAACTTGTTATAGCTGTCAAAGAAAGCAGTGTCAAATTACGATTGAAATCAAATTTGTCGTCTGTAATAGACGACAAAAAATTAATTTTTTAATTTATTTAAAAAAAATAAATATATAATAATAAAAAAAATACAGATATATATCGCGGTCTGCTGACATATATAAAATGTATCGTCGAGGATGATTATCAGTTTTCGATTTAGTTCCTAGTTTATGACTTCTCCCGTTGCATCGTAGATGTACATATTGTGGGAAGAGAAAAGAATCTCTGCTATATAATGTATATGTATGCAATCGCAAGAGCGCTTATATACAAATACAAAGATAGACGAACGGTTAAAAGTCGCAACGCGAGGCCGTAAAGATACACGTTTTATTGCCCGCTCGACCACTAAATGCCGTTCAATTGTCTCGACTCATAAAACAAATGACTCCTCGGAGTCATGGAGTCTTACACAGATTACAAACGCGGATCACATGTCTGCGGATTACGCTTGATCGCGAATCGAGAAGAGAGAATGAATATTTACCACCCGCCATTCGCAGATTTCCTGTATTTTGAACATTGCAACTATCGTACTACTTTTATTTAATTTTAAAAAAAATGTAACAGAAAGAAAGAGAGAGAGAGAAAGAGAGAGAGAGAGAGAGAGAGAGAGAGAGAGAGAGAAGAGAGAAAGAGAAAATCATATTTTAAATTAAATTGAAAAATACAAATTAATATATATGTGTATATAAATTTAATCGAGATTTTATTTAATTTTAATTTGTCTTTTCCATTACTTGATTCCGTTCACACGCTCAAGAACTGGCCGTCCTCGAAGGGAAAAAAATGTGTGTCAGTGATCGTTTATTTTTCTCTCTCTCTGTCTCTCTTTCTCTTTCTGGAGACAAGAAAAAAAGTATCCCGTCGCTTATCAAGTAACTAATACAAAAAAAAAAGGAGGGTTTCATTATCTTTCCGGGCGGATTCCGCCGGACGCGGTTCTCGAATGTCCTTTTCTAAGTACGCTCCTCTCTCTTTCCGTCTCTCTGTCTCCTATTCTCTTCTCAATAGCGGCCACCTTATCTTTACGGAGATTCGCGCGGTTTATTCGCGCTGAATTGAATCCCGCTCTGGGAATCGTGATCGCCGGTCTCTCGCAGTTTTATGGACATATACATATATATGTACGCGTGTGTGTAAGTGGCCGCGCGAATGCGCTTGCTCACGTGACGCTCTTTACGTATTAGCTGCATTTTTTTAGACTTAATTCAAGTAATAAAATTATCAAGATGTATACAGGAGCACTGTAATCAGTATGACAATTAAATGTATTGAATTATCGATTTTTTATTTTCAAAAATTTATTAAATTTTACAAAAATAATTTTTTTTCTGAGAGAGAGGATGTATTTGGAGGCCTTTACAAATTTTTGAATTAATAACGAGAGACAATAAAATATTTTTCTCTTTCTCTTTCGTTGCGTATCTTCCTTATTTCTCGCGGAATAGACACGCGCTTTCGCACGCGCTAAAACGCGTGCACGTACGTCGTAGACGCACGCCTACGCGTAGCCCCGAATATTTATGCGCTCTTTTACACGTGCACGCGCGTGTGGGTCTATGGTGTATACTTGTGTGCACGCTGCGCTTTCATGCCGTTTGTTCTCCGCTTGAGAACAAGCGGTCTGACAGTCTGACATGAGACAAAAACTCGCGGCTTGAAAGAGTGAGACAGAAAGAGAGAGAGGGAGAGGGAATGAGAGAAAGAAGGCGGAGATGAAGGAAGAAAAAGTAGAAGAAGAGGAAGAGCAAAGGATCGGCTGGTGGCACGAATCGGGTTTAGGACTGTGTCAAATGACACTGGTCACAGGACACGAGACCGCCACGATGATGGTCCCGGGAATCCTTCCACCATCTCACCATCGGCATCGCCTTTTCTCTCTCTCTCTCTCTCTCTGTACCTTACGCCGAAGTCTCGCGTCGGGATGCAACTCTTAGGAGGAAACTCGCGGAGGTCGTAGGTCACGCGAGGACCAAGGGAGTACCGTGAGCCGAGAGACCAGCGCCGAATTACACGCTTGTGAGCCTGTGTGTCCTGTATATACTTGTCGATCTTATTTCGGCGAAATATTCCTCA
>NW_021852138.1:257767-258126 GCF_003651465.1 Formica exsecta
GGAACCACGTTCCGCTTGAGAGAGAACAGACTCTCGTCTTGGCGGGTGACAAAGTTCATAAAGGGAACTTTGCTAAGTGGGAAATTTTAACTTCAATGAAACTTTGCGCGTATCTACGGGATTTCGAGGAGATTAAGCGAAATTTTCCAACCACAGAAATCGCTTCTTTAAATAATTATAGGATTATTGAGTCCTGTCCTTATAATCTTTTTATAATTTTATTGATTCTTTTTTTTTTTAGCCGATTAGGCTCGAAAAATTAAGAATTAAATTAAAATAAAATTATAAAAAGAAATAAGAATCAATATAACAAAAATTAATCAATATAATAAAAATATTATTAATATAATAAATATTAT
>NW_021852138.1:258320-276808 GCF_003651465.1 Formica exsecta
ATAATAAATATTATAAATCAATAAAATAATGTTCAAATTATTATACGCTAGATTTAATTCGTTTTTAAATGCAACGAGTGCGAACTCTCACTAAAACGTTTCTTGAATTTAAAAAATAAAATGTTTAAAGACTTAATCTGAGAAGGAACAAAATTATTTAATAAAGGATCTCGTTCGCAAATATCGGAATCGCGTCGGAATTTCAGTCTCGATTTATATTTCTTATTAGACATCTCTATTTATCGACGTTTGTTTAAATCGACATCCGCGCGTATCGGAAAGAGCTTGAAGAGGGAAATAAGACATATGTGATGTCCCCGGGACACATGCAGATCCTTACGTAATCGTAAACCTCCGAGGATGTGGGCGGGATGTTCTTGCGTGACCGTATGATCGTGTTTTGAAGGATCGCTTCGTCGGGTCCCGTCTAATCGACCGCTACATTCGAACAGATGTTAACATCTTCTGGGTGTGCAACTGTCCGACCGCTCCTCTCTCTCTCTCTCTCTGATTTTATTCGTGCATCGTTAGCAGTTTCCGGAGAGCACGACGTAAGTGACATTTTTTTCCCGCTTGTTAATATTCATAAATGGCGAATTAATGACAAGAGTAGATTAGTTAATTTATCGAACGAATTTGATGTTGCGTCAATTTACGCCGAGAGCGAGAGAATGACAATGACCGTTATTCGAATGTCATCCTCCGAATCAATCTTTCATCGCGCGGCGCGTAATAGTTTCATATTATGTCACATGACACTTTATGTGTCAAACGCGCACGTACGTGTGAATAGCATCGAGCGGGCGGACATGTGTGAAATTAGCTTAATCTTCGAGCTCGGATGACAATGGTGATACAAACGCGGTGCGTGTACGACACGTATCGTCCCGTGTACAGGGTGACAAATCTCACCCAGTCGACACCCCTGTCCCGCTCCGCGCTGTCTCTCCCCGTGTAAATACATTAGAGGATGATCCTCCCATTGGCGTAGACATTTTCGCGGACGCGCGAAACGTCTCAATATAATAATAAATTATTACTGCGTGATAATTGGTAGATTAGAATCTAAATATTTTTTTAATCTAAATTTTTTATTATATATTAATATCGTATACAAAAAAAAAAATTTTGACTATTTATTCATGATACTTGTCGCAAATGATAACGATTTTAATTTATAAACATCAAAGTTGAATCTACTAATAAAAGAAATTATATATTTAAAGTTTTACAATTTTTTGTTTGTGAAAAAAAAATTCGAACTTCTACGTCTAAAAAATTGCCGTCTCACATGTTTCTCTCGCACACATTTCGCGATAATACATATTCGCGATCGGTTAGTGCGACGCCATTGACAGGCAGATATCGGCGGTGCAGTAATTTAACAATGAGCCAGCTGGCGCGTGCTGCAGGGAAGGTTGCGACCCCTAATGTAGTTATATAGTGTACTTTCCAACACGGGCGCGCACACCGACGCTCGATGCACGCGCACGCACACACACATAGGCAAACACATACACGGTAGAATTTCACGCGGCACGGCCGACAATGAACGGGGATGCCTCAGCCCTTTTGTCACGGCGGTTCCCGCGTCAATGCACACCGAGTCTCTCGCTTCTATTTCTCTCGATCCCTCCGTTTCTCTCAGTCACATCACAATCTACCCCTATTTATCGGCCTAATTCAGTCATCGGTGAAAACGCAGGATTTTCGTAGATCGCGGATTCGTTTCTTTATTTACGCGTAAGTCTCGATTATCTCTCTTTAAAATGTTCTATAAAATTTTCTCCTCTTTCTTTAAGTATAAGAAATATTCTAGAAAATATAAAATATATATACGATATAGGAGAAAATTGCCTAAATCACATCGATTCCTATAAATCCTATCATCACATCTATACATTTATCTATTATAATTTAAACTTTATTTAATAGATTAATTATAATCTAAAATATATTACTATGATGTCTTTCATTAATGCGATTTATATATGATTGTACAACCTTTTTGTAATTTTTTTACAATATTAAAAAAAATAAATAGGAAAGAAAGAATAAATACGAGAAAAGATTAAATCACAAAAGTCTTTAAAAAATTATATTTTTCTTAGAATATTTTTCTTATTATTGAAATAACAATAAGGAAAAGTGATTTTGTAGCTTGTATTTGAAATGCATATTGGAGGATAACGTAATAAAATGTGTGTTATACAAACAATGGGCACATAAATCATGTGTTGAAATTTCAAAAGATGAGTCTACGTATGTGTGACTTTATGTAAAGTGATTAAATAGAACTTTAAATAATAGTTAATATATAATATTTTTGAACATTAAATTACATTGTTTATTATATAATAATAATTTTATTAATAAGTTTATTATATAATTTTATTTTTCAAACCTAATATAATATTTTTTTCAATAGGCAATATATAAAATGTAATTTTGGCACAAGATTTATAATTTCTTTTTTGTTTTTATTCCTAGAGATTAATAAAAATTGTCAACAATATTGAAAAAGGGGAGAACATCCATATTTCTAGTGATATATTTAAAAATATCTCTGATATTTAAAATATGTGATCTTTTTTAAAAATATGACAACTTTCCCCTTATATACTCAAAAGAGACAAAAGGCGCTAAAAAAGAAATATCAGTGGACCAAAGATAAAATCATATCCAGATTGTCTCTCGATGCAAATCTTACCTCGATCTTGCGCGATCTTAATATATATATTACTAGCAAGATATGAATAATTGACGCGTCGACACACACACATATACACACAATGATTCCGCGTCGGCCGCGTGTCTCGCAACCCCCCTGGCTTATTTCGTCGTCCCTCTCCGCGTCCCACGAGCGAGCAGAGTTGCTTCCTACACCCGCCTGCTCCGAGCGTTATGATTAAGTAATAAAACATTTAGAGATCCCCCCCCCCCNATTTCAATTATATAATTATTTGGTAAATAAATTATAAGACACATCAAGAATTTATTGATGCAGTTTCGGGTAGATTACATATTACGAAATTTCATCTCACGACGTCGAGATTGTCACCGAGCCACTCACACGGTGGGAAAAACAAATACAAGCTGCGAAAGCTCTTTTTCGGCACACGGAAAAGAACGCAATCAAGGAAACGAGAGATAGTGGCGTGATCGGTGTGGCGCCGCGCCGTTACTTCCGCCGCGGACGATAGGCTGACGCATAATTTCCGGTCCGAGGCTCGGAGGATCCATCGATCAAACACTTTGGAACTCGAAGAGGCTCGTCCGAATATTTCAGGGATACTCCTTCTACTGTGCAGCGTTCTGTCCGAATTTTATATTCTTTACTTGCAATTAAGTTTGTAAAAAAGGGATTTTCATCCCCCGATTCCGGCTCCCGTGTTACGTCTCCATTCGATCGGTCGTCGTGTAACTTCAAGCGGACGCGTGTGTGCACGCGGTAAAGGGCGTGACGACAGATGCAACGGAATATATCTAACCCTCCTCCTCCTCCTAATGTCGGGGGGTTCGCTGGGCGTCTCTCTCTCTCTCTCTCTCAATCTTCTATTAATATTTTTCTACATAGATAATTTTACATTCTTAATTAATTATATTTTTTTAAATTAATTATTTTATTTTTTATTATCTTTTTCAAATTATTATTTATTTTTCATCTTATTCAAATTAATTATATTTACGAGGGCAATTCAATAAAAGAAGTAACAAGACATGTTAATGTATAGTTACCTTATTTATTGAATTAACTTAGTATATATATATATGCTCTTATTAATTATATATTATTATAATTATTTATAATTATATAATTATTGGGGAGAGGGGGAGGGGGAGAGAGAGGGAGAGAGAGAGAGAGAGGGAGAGGGGAGGGGAGGAGAGAGAGAGAGAGAGAACAATTCTGCTCGCGATCGCAGATAACGTTCGGATCCAGATCGCGATCGTAATTTGTGATCGCCGCCATTGTCTCTCTCTCTTTTTCTTTCTCTCTCTCTCTCTCTCTCTCTCTTTGCATTGCTTATTGGAAAGCTAACTTCCGGTGCGCTATATATACATATAAATTTATATGTATATGTATGTATAAATTTATAATCTCTTATAAATTGCCTATGTGTATATATAAATTTATAATCCTTTCTATATAAATTATTAACTGCAATTTGAAGAGAGCGCAATATATATATTATATAAAGAGAAGGGAGAGGGGGAGGGGGAGAGAGGGAGAGGGGAGGGGAGGAGAGAGAGAGAGAGAGAACAATTATTGCCCGCACAGGTATTTATTTTTGTGAACGCTTTCCAAGTAAATGCATTTCTGATCATAATTTCCGCCAGGAACAAACTGAAAATGTAATCAGTAGCATACCCATATACATCGCCCATGCTGGAGTACAATTGTTGAAATGCATTTGTAAAAAGTGGAAGGGGAATTGAACTCCGAGATTGTTTACATAGCGTATTTTTTTTCTATAACAGAGAGAACCCCGGTGCCTTTCTCTCCTAAAATTCAATAGCGCCGATCGTTACGTAGCGCTTCTACAAACGAGTATTTTATACGACGACTTTATTGACTTAGGGATATGATATACGAGGCGCAAGAGCTTCGGGAAAGAAGAGAGCGCTTCTCTCTCTCTCTCTCTCTCTCTCTCCCCCCCTTTAAAAAAATATTTCACTAACTTATCACAACTGCCAAAGTGGCACACCTCCTTTGCCGGTGCATCCTCCTCTCCGACAAGACTCTGTTTCAGGCGGTAATTATTTAGAACCCCTTTGATGAACGTCCATGGACTCAAGCTGGCCTCTACGTTCTCAGGTTGCCCCATAAAGCACTCGGACATTCATTGGCCTCCCGTCTACTTCTGCGTCGCCGAAAACGCAAGCTCGCCCCTCGAATTCGAAGCTTCATTTCACGCCTGCTTGACGAATAGCCGCCTCTTTAGATTCACCTCTCGCATTTTTATACTCGTGCATTTTCTGTAAATTGCTACGCTCTGTGCTGTACATAAAGCACGAATAACTTTAGTTTCAATTCACACAGATAATTAAACAAATATTCAAAAAGTTTTCAAATAACTCTTATAATGGAAGAGAAAACTATTTCAGACTTAATTTAAAAAATTGTTATTTTTTAAATCAAATTATTTATTAATTAGATTTAATAATAAGATTAAAAGATATTAAAATTGAGATAATTATGTTATTTATTTCTAGTAAGAAATATTGCTAAAAATAAAGGAGGAAAAGAGAGAAAAGACAAGAGAAGAGTAGAGAAAAATATTTTTACATATTAATATTCTAAACATTAATATAATATAAAATCACAACAAAATTTGTTGAAAAAAAATAAGTATAATAATATCGAGTGGACAGAGATTATGTGAGATTATAAAAAATGAGAAAATTTTTGAATCAAATGCTTCATAAAATTGTCATGAAATGTTAATCGCAATAAATCAAGTTATTTGCATCAGTGTTTTGAGTTATCGTAATAATTGGTATCTTAATATCGATCGCGTATACAGAATAGCGACGTTCAAATATTATCGCCAATCGTTGATAGCGAAACGCGGTAGATAGTGTAAAATCGGTAATGAATAATATCGAGATAAACAATCGCCCCGTTGTCTCTATCCTCCCACAATACTGGCGCCCCGAATTTTTCCTATCTACAGGAAGAAGGAAGTCTGTATCAGAGCATGTCGATATATCTTGCGAGGAGGGGGAGGGGAAAAAGGGGGAGAGAAATAAGGAGGGAGAGAAAAATAATACGGCAAAAAAATGGGACAAAAATTTCATCCGTTTCATTACGTAATATTGTTTCATTCTTTGCATAAATAAAATAATACTATAAACAATATGCAAAAATTACAATGTCAAGTATATTATATATTATGTATGTGTGTATATATGTATATAAATATAGTCTACAATCGCAATTATTAATATTATGTATTTATTATTATTTAGTAAAAATATATTAGTCAAGATAAAATACTTAAATTTCTATTTAAATATTTTAATCTAATCTCTTAGATAATAATAGATAATAATTAGATTACATAGCAAAAGAATTATATGATTTAATTAATAAATTTTTTTTCTAACTTTAAATATGCAGGAAAATATTAAATTTTGTTAACACTAAAAAATGTTATAAATAAACATAAATAATCATTAAGATAAAAATATCTTTATATGTCGTATAGTTCTATTATGCATTTAATAATTTTATTGATTGATAATAATAAATATATGATATTAAAATATTAATAATAAACGGCAATTGTGTATCTTATATCAATTTTTCAAATCGGCTATAAAATAAGCTTCTAAGAATTTACCTTATTATTGATGCATATTCGCGTCTGCAATATTTCTGGAAAAATTTTCGCTTATTGCGATATTATTTTATTACGATATTAAACGTTCGATTAAACGGCTCTCTAGGAAATCCATCATCACTATCGGTCAATATCGATATTTTGGGATAAGAATACCGTTGAAAATATTTTTAAGTCGACACATATATCCGTGTGCTTGGATACTATATTTACGTCGCGTTTGCTCGATTTAGCTTCCTGCGCACGTTCTCGCGTCAGACGTGCATCGGGCCGCTTCCACTGAAACAAATTTTCCGTATACACCTGCGTTCTCAACAGACGACGACAACGAAGATATCCGAATGGGATTGCGGACATTTATTAACTCGTGCACCTGCGACCGTTCTTACCATTGTTGCGATCCTCGTCTTCGGCACCCATTTTATCGCTCTCTTTCGACGCGTCAAAATCCATTGTTACCGTATCGGGCCTCTTTTGTCCTCCCCGACTGACAGTTCACAATCCTTCCTCTCGTGGCCGAAGCCTCGCGCGATATCACCGGGACAATGCGGGTCATTAGCTAAATAATCGCCGTCGCACAGACGGCGGAGCCGCAAGAATCCGGATGTCATCGCGGCTTGTGTCCTCTTCCTCTTTATCTTGTGCTGTGTAAGCAAGGGCCCCCGACGAACGTCTCTCCGGAGGCTTCTCGGAGCGGCTCGCCTTTATCTCGCCCGGTTGTTTAGTCTGCCGAAGCCTATCGTGACACGTTTAAGCGCATCACGGTAGGGTCGATCTCACGCTGAACAGGTGGTCTGGAGATAAAAGGCGCCTGTGACACAAGACTCCCGAGGTCTCTATCTGTGTGGGATATATTGCATTGCCATCAATGACAGCAAGTGGAGAAGATTTAACTCTCTTGGAGATTTATATATATATGTGATGATAGTTATAATATAATTTAATAAGATAATCGAGTAAAATAACAAATAAATTGTACGAGAGAAAATTTATGAATATTATTGCATATCGTGATAACTCACTATTTTTTTTTTATTCATTTATGATGCTTGAAATATTTAATTATATCCTTTATATATTTTAATTATGTATATCCAGAGGAGCTTTTTATAATAATATAAAAAATAAAATGTACATATTTTTTATATGTATATTAAAAATCATTTTTATTTGTGGAGATATAAATATTTTGTATGCATGTTTAATTATATATATAAAGAATTAATTTTTACAAGGACTTCATGCGACATATTTGAAAATAAAATTTATGTAATATCAGAATTCCGATTCGAATAAACAAGAATTAACTGAGATGCAAAATCACTTGACACGTGAGCCATATCTAAGAATCAGATACTCGATTATCGATATCGGTGATTCTATCTGACGTAATACGATATTTTTGTAGCGTTCAATCAAATGCAATTCCGATCATACAATCTCGATTCATCCGGTTTAGCTTTAACAGATAACAGGAGGCTTTGTGTGATTTTATTAAATAATCGCCAAAAAGAATCAAACTACGCGCGAAACACGCGCAACATGCGCGCTATGCTGTCACTCGCCTCGCTATCATATCACGCTCATTAGCTGCCATTACCATTAGCATTCCTCTTTGTCACGTGTTGCGGTTAGCAGCTACGCTGCCGCGATACAATTTATCTTTAGAACCTAGATTCTTCCCCGAAGAGGATTTTATAGCGCGACGGTCGTTCTATAATATTCGAACTTATAATATTTATTTTCCTGACGCAGTTTATTTTACATGCACGAGACAAATTAATCGCGCACCGAACATTACATCGTTTGTAAAATATATTTTATGTACATAGTTTTTTATTGCTATAGAGTTATATGATGTTGCAATTGAAAATTTTTACTTTTTTATCAATAATTTATTTTTCACTTCTACAGAGTTGGAAAATTTGTATCAAATTTAACATATATGTCCCAAACGGTCCACATAAGTTTTTGTGTTAATTTAACAGGATATGGATATGTTAAATGGTGATACATTAATACTATGTTAATATTTCAACGCAAAATAAATGAATGCAAACTTCATAGTAATTTGAAATAAATTTTGAAATAAAATCAATGTATTTTTAATGATAAAATTAAGGGAGCATACCCGTTTGAACTCTCGAAAAATGAGTACATTTCTTAGATTTTTTTTTGCAGCACAACAACTTGATAAAATCTTTTTATTTTTTTTATGATATTAATATAATATTATTAAGTACTTAAATAAAAATTTTCAGCTTAAAAAAAAATTTTTTTTAAAGTTATGCAAATATTTGCAGATTTATATTTTCATGCACGGTGTTGTAAAAAAATCTAGAAAATGTACTCGTTTTTCGAGATTTTAAACGGATATGCCTCATTAAAAAAATGTTATTGACAGCCTGTAGTCACTCTCAGTTCTTCATAGTAATTTGAAATAAATTATGTGTAAAGTCAACATTTTTAATGATAAAATTAAGGGGGCATACCCGTTTGAATTCTCGAAAAATAAGTACATTTTCTATATTTTTTTTTTGTAGAATAAAATCAACATTTCTTTTTGTAAATTTTAGCAGATAAATCATTTCACTAATAATACGGAACATATCTATTGTGTTAAATATATGCATATGTATTATTTTTACATTTTTTTTTCAATTGTTTTAATATTTAAATATTTGAGTTTAATTAACATAACAGCAATATTTTAAATTAACACATAAATGTGTTAAATATTTAACGCAAAAATTTTTTAATAAGAAAACATAAATTTTCCGATTGTGTATTAAATTAAAGATTGCTTTATCATTGCTAATATTTAGCAAAAATACAAAAAGACGTTTTTCTGTAACGTTAATATGGAATCGTACAGACTTTTGTTTCATTTAAAAAAATGTGTATATTGTCTTTAATATGTGTGTATTATCATAATCGCGTTTTTAATGTACACAAGGGCGAAGTTTCTAGAGGATTAAATTCGATACATGTGATGGACGCAATATAGATTATTTTTCAGCACTTTGATGATGCATGAGTCGTGCAGCGTAATATGTGATACTTTATCGGTTATACGTGTATAAGTATATACAGAAGTTTTGGAGTTCCGTGAATCAGACCCCAGAGTGATAAAGAAGAGTAGTTAAATACATAGATAGGTACAGATATCGCGTGAAAGAGTATTGTTGGCAGATTTGATTACCATCGGAAACAGTTTCGACCGTTTCAGTAAACATTCGGACATCATGCTATCATTATACGTTTCTAGGTCAGATCTTTGTGGTATCAATAAATAAATATAATTAACGCTAATAAAGATTTATAAGTATACAGTGCGGCATTTAATTTCGGATACTGCTCCGTGGACATATTTTTGTAAGTATTATTATAAATTTTTGGAGCAATAAAAACACACAAAAATCAGGAATAGAATTTAATTCGTAATAAAAACTATCGATTTATGAGATTATATTAATTTTTAAGATAGATGTGCATATCTGTATCGTTCTATACTTAAGAGCAAGAGAGTGTAATTGCAAAATTATTTATCTTTATGCTCTTTTCCCTAATACTTGATTAATACATCCAAGTATTTTTCTTTTTAATTTTCTTTTTTATATATTTAATTACATTTTGATTGGATGTTTTTTGCCAAGTAGGTTTTTCCTGAATTTTTATTGTGATTTGAATAAAATCAATTTTTTTGCGACTTTGATTGTTCGTAACTTTTGATAAAATTACAATTTCTTTAAATCGAACAATCAAATCATAGTTTGTTCATTTCTGAACAGATTACAAAAATGATAATAATCTGACTAGTGGTTTCCAAGAAAAGTCAAAAAATAATAATTTTACAAGACAGTATTTTAATTTTTGTTTGATATTTTTATTTGACGCTGTTTTTATATGTCCAACATTTTTTTCTAAGACACTTGGATATATTCAAAAATCATTTTATGCAGTTTGAAATATTCAGAAAAGCATCTAGTTTATTTTTACTACTACGTTTGTTTATATCTCAATCTTCAAGAATTAAATAAATAATTTCCTGTCACACTTTATTAAAAAATATAACTTTTTTTTTATAAATTCGGATGTATAATCTCGTCTCTCACAGCATATACTTTGATTTACGTAACAAGATATATTTAAATAGGAGTGGATCATATATATAAAAAACAGTTTTAAGATTTACAGTGATTTGCAAACTTACGTAACGACTAAAGTCGCATCGGTACTTCCTCTTGTGATATCAGCCTGTAGAGGCCACAGAATAATGTCGGGGAGCGAAATCGGCGGGGAACACGGACCGTAATTCGTGTCGTTTCTTGTTCGGCGAACTTTATACGAAGTGCCCATTTGCCTTATCGACTCTCGCGCGCTTTCCCTCCTCGTCGCCCCATTCTCGGACTTTTTTTTCACTCCCCTTCTATTGACGCTACGGTACGTAGGAGTCGCGCGTCCTTGTCAGAGAGAACAACTACTGGCACGCAATCTTGAGCAACGTACATTACTTGTACGCTCCCGTTTTCGACGAAGAAAAGAATCCCTCGAGTAGATAACTCGTTTGCAGAAAGCGATTCAATAAACATTGATTGTGGCGATTTAAAATCGGCACGTTGTTTATATTTTCACATGTCAATATAATATTATATAAAAAAAATTATAGAATTATAAAAATAAAATTTAATTTATATAAGAATGATTTTATATAAAATGATTTTTTATGCATGTTTTCTCTTTCTCTCTCTCTCTCTCTTTCTTGCACAAAATAAAACATTAATAATAGTTAAACTTTAATAGTTATTCGAGTTATCTGATGTCTCCAATGACTTCATTCGTCTCAATCTCGACAAGACAGTTCTCGATCCCAATGATAGGATCACATGTCCGTCATGATTGATAAGATACGCGAAAGGAAGGTCCGAATCAGGAAGTGGGAGATCAGATCTACTAACCAAGAGGGACGCTTCTGCGTAATTAAATATGGGCTATGAAATTCGGCGAATGCACAGATTAAGAGTTCTCGATGCTATTTGATTTCACTAAAGATAACTGCCACTTAAATTATTATGTTTATTTATAATTGCGGATGTGCAATTGTACATTCTATAACTAGGAAATTAAATATACTAACATAAGTGATATTAAAAACACAAAAGATTTCTTTTTTTCAATATTTTTATTTATGTAAAAGTTTTGTAATTAGATAATTCGATGTTTTAATTAAAACAATCTCAATATTTCTGTTCTCAAAACAAGATAAAGAGCTTTATATATACTTAAAATTTTTATATTGGGCAATCTTTATCTGATATGCGATGTATTATATATAGAAATTACATAAAAAACTTAAAAATTATAATGCAAAATTTTATTTCCAAGTTTTATAGTTTATATTATTTTTTTATGTCGCTTATTCAACAAATTATATATTTACTCTATACATAAACAATACGTTAGGTAATGATATTGAAATTATTTATTAAATATTATTCGTGTCTTACCGTTATTGGTTGTTGAAACTAAAATTTAATAAATTTAGTTTATACCTGCAATATATTATTTTAAAAATTACAAAATTAAATATCTAATTTTTTTATAAGTATATGTATATACCATTTTTTTATTCTTTCTTGCGCAATTTATATAATTAAGAGTGATCAATATTTAAATATATTTGGCATAGATCTATTTCTCTCTCTCTCTCTCTTTCTCTCTCTCTCTTTCTCTCTATTTTTTAAATAAAAATTCTATAGTTTAAAGTTGCTAAAAAAATTTATGGTTGAAATTATAATTTACGACAGAAGGGATTAATCGAGGCGAACCAAATGAGGATCGAATGATGTGCGCTCTTCGCATTTTCCCGATGTTGAAAAGGAGTGAATAAACGAGTTCTTATTGTTTATTGATTAGAAAACATGCGCGCGAAGCTGCCCTTAAAGATCCCCGAGATGCCTTAGGGATTGACGTCAAGAAGCGAGGGAGGGGAGGGGAGAAAAATGAGTGAAATCCATTAGAGGGGAGATATTCCGTGTGGTTGTCTGACCTGTGCCGATCCGCGCGCACACACGCATTCATATACGCGCGTTCACGCACGCACGCACGCGCTTGCGCGGGTGCGTCGCACGAAATTCACTAGTGTGTCTGTCGGTGAGTTCGAAGAGCGACAAAGTAGAAATCCCCGGCTGTCGCCGCGTGGGCTGTTCCAGCCTCCGCGTCACGTGCATCGTTAATGCACTTTTCAGCTTATCTTGGCCGTCGAGGCGCGACGTGTTAATTAGCGAAACGTTCGTCTCTGCAAGAATGTATAATTGGCATAATGATGCAATTCTTGTCAGCTGCAGATTTTCATGCTACATTCAAGCTTCTTCCATTTTCCGTCACACGAATGCGAGTATCCAGAGGAAAGAGAAATTATTATTATTGTTTTGCAATATTGGATTTTTTTTTCTGTAGGGTAACTCGAGAAAAGATGCCATACTTAACTTTGAAAGGCAATATTTTTGTAATTATTAATTATATGAGCAAAAGAAAACCGAACAAATCGAAAATATCGTCATTATATTTATATTTTGTTATAATTAAAAAAATTGAATACTTTTAGTATTTTAATAACATCAAAAAAAATTCTTACATTCTTACAATTTTTATCTCCGACATAGCATCTTCCCCCGAGTTATTTTACGTATTTATTTTCCTTGCATTTTAATAAAACTCTTTGAATGCATTTTTTTTTGTATCGTAGATAAAGGATCAGGGGAGATGAGGAGATTGAAAGATGATATTGTTTACGGATCACTTGTAAGTGGCGGCAGATGCCCCCGTTTCGCAACAATCCGCAGCGATTACACCCACCCCCTCGGTGCAAACTTTATACATCCGACCGTGTCCGACCTGCGACAAAGATCGCCAACATACGCACAGTCGTACTTACGGTCGCAATACGACTATACGAATATAATTATTACTCATGGGTCGCGTGCTGCGTGCCAATCGTATCATTCTCTCGATAGCGATTCTCTCTTTCTCCTTCTCTCTGTTTGGACATGTGGTACGTGTTGCCAACACGAGAGAAGAGTTGTGGCCGATCGTAGGACTCGCTGGACCAGGACGGATCCCCGTTCTTGTAACTCTACCCCCTCCCTTCCTCTGTACCTCTATATTTCCAACCTCTCTCTCTCTCTCTCTCTCTCTCTCTCTCTCTCTATTTTTTTCTTTCAAAGAACCGATCGTCGAGCGGTTTTGTCTCGGTAATGCGACGATTGTTGGCGCGAGCCTTGAAACAAAACGCGGCCATACCATCTGTCGGACCGAGAGAGAGAGAGAAAGATAGGCGGACGCGCGCGTGAGAAAGAGAGACGGGGAGAAGCTGCGGGAATGAAAGAAAAGAGCATCCGTAAATGTGCGCGACCGGGGGATTGTTTTCTAGTGGCTCGTCGTTTAACCCCCCCTCTGCCCCCCACCGCCCCAACACCGCTGCCGATTCCACCCTTCGGCGACGAGAGCCATCTCCCTCCCCTTCCTTCCGTAGGGTCGTCGATAACGCCGTTTAAACTCTCGATTTTTGATCCTTTGTTGCCTTCTACGTGTCCATCGAGAATTTTGTTTCTCAACAGCAGATTTTTTTTTCCGGCCCGCGTTAAATTATTATTCAATCGCGCAACTTTTTCAATTGGCGATATTTTGACAAAACAATAGCGTGAAAACCGCGTATCCTTATTTAAAGACAAAGAGCCATAAAAATATTTTAATTTATTCTGTTTTATTATTATATATGTAAACATTTTATTATTTTTTTAATTTACTCTAAAATTTATTTTGTTTTATTAGGTGGATTTTAATAAGCGTAATAGAAATCAAAGATCAAGGGAAAAAAAACGAGGTTTTACGTCTGATTAGGATCTACGGTAACGTGAAATTCTCGATCCTATCGACGAGCCGCCAATTTCGCGATATCCAAGTAATTTAGAATCGCAGGCACGACTTGATGAAGTTCACGGCGAGCTGCGGTTTGAGATATACGGGACACCCAGTAGGTGGTCGATTCGCGCCTAACACGCACCCCGCATAACACGTAAATGTGGTGTAGTAACAGGGTCGTGGATTCTAGCAATTACACGCCCTCAAGTGCCCTCAGAGACGGAGCCCCATTAGGACGAGAATCGGGGGATGTGTTTTAGCACGGCTTGATGGCTCGATTTTCGAATTCGCGCGGAGTATTTAAGTTTCTGCGCGCCATTTTGATTCTATTATTTGTCAATATTCTCCGACATTGCGACATTTCCGATTGATTCAGATTTTTATTATTATTATTATTAGTGATTTTATTTATTATTAGCGATAATTATTATTTCCGATTTTTGTTGTTATTATTATTAATATTATTATTATTATTATTATTATTATTATTAACTGGATAGATAAAAAATATAAATTATTTAAATATTTTCTATTTATTTCCAATTTTAACATATCTCTGACAATACAAAAAATTATTTTTTGGAAAAATTGAACGAGAGGGGGTGGAGGGCAAATTGATCATTTCTTTTACATATAATGTAGAGAAAATTCTTTAATTTTTGTTTATATTCGGCTTGATATTTATAGTCATTGATATTTAAGTATACCTGATTATAAAATCTCTTTTTTTTTGTTGGCTCTCTTTCGGTCACGATGTGGTCGAGAGTCCGTTGCGGAAAAACATCCATTACGAGCACGACCGGTCATGTACGGCGATAGATTGCTGTAACGGCGATACGGCGGCACAAGAAGCTGCCATCCACGCTTCTTTATATCGTGTTGTCTTACCGTTGGTAGCGAGCAAAACCGGGAAACCCTCTCTGAGTGCTTCGCTATGTAAGCCATTTCGCCGAGCGGTGGGTATCGGACATTGGCATCGTTATATCCAGGTACATGTTCACCGTATACACCTACACACACAAGTGTATATATATATATATATATATATAATATTGTGCCACGGTCATGGCTGAAAACGATTAATCCTCCACGTCGAGATGTCATTGCCATCTTCGGTCCTTTAATCGGAAGTCTCCGAATATGTGTCGATGACATGACCTGACGTCATAGTACGCGAACCTGGTTTCTATCAAAGTGAATTGATCATCTACCTTATCTCTATCATCTAAATATTATAACTATTTTATATTAAAAAGAGAAGAATTTCTTTTTATCAATCGAAAAGAGAGAGAAGGGAAAAGTGCCTGTATAAAAATTCTTCTCGTTTTTAAAAAATAATTTTTTATTTTTTTTATTAATTAGAAAGTGAGAGAAGGAAAAAGTGTTGCGTGTATAAACATTCTTTTCGCGTTCGCGTTATCTTCGGTGAATTTTCGAGCGAGCGCTCGTTCTCGCCAAAACGTTCGTCAGCGCTCGATGTCCGCGACACAGAGGAAACGACGGTGAGACGAGAGAATTTTCGCGCATTTCCCCCTTCAAATGTTTAACGACCGCTCTCGTCGTGGCTGTAAATTCATTTCGGGCATTACAAAACGACGAGGCCGGAGTAAAACGTGTCAGTTGCGAGGCGCGCGAAAACAACGAAAATAAGTACGTTCCACGAGCATTGCTCGCGTCGCCGCGGCTACGTCTGTTACATCGAGATTGATTTTGCAAAGGATGAAAATGTTTTTCAAAGAAAAATGTCCATATATATATATATCGATTTGTGTCACTTTTTCCTAATTTTTAAGTTTTTTGATAAAGAGTATCACTAATCTACTCAGCTGATCGCGTTTAGTGCAGGTGATGAAACGATTTTTTATGCTATATTTTTAGATTAATCAAAGTAAGTTAAAAAAATATGGCTTTTGAATCTTATCATATAGTAAAATCAAATATAAGAAATTTTTACTACAAAATACTTATGTCCTCAAGTGTGAGTGGATTTATTTAAATTATTATTCTTAGTGAATCATGTAATCTATTCGTTACAAACATATATGCACATGTTTTGTATTTTTGTTTTTAATTTTTACATTTAATGTTTACTGTGGCGTAAGATGCCGCATTTTTGTCAGGGAAAGATGACAGTTCTAGCATCTTCTCCCGGTATGCAGATATCGACATCAAGTTACTTTCTGTAAAATCAAAATGCAAAAAGTATAAAAAGTTAGTGTTATACAATTTAATATGATTATAACTATGTTGATTATTACGTAAGGCATATTTTTTTCAACTTACTTTAATTAATTCAAAAATATAGCGTAAAGAAACGACTACACATTGTCGTTTCTTATTATTCATAATAATTACAAAAATATTGTTTTTCAAAGTTAGGTATGGCATCTTTCTTCGAGTTACCCCCTTTCTCTCTCTCTCTCTCTCTCTCTCTCTCTCTATATATATATATATATGTATGTATGTGTATGTGTTTTAGACTCCGAACGCAAATTGATATCACGCCATTGTCGATGGCACGATAATCAGTTTTTTATCGGCGCTGCCATTTAACGTCGATCTCGCGCGAGTCTCGCTCGTAACGTGACAGGAGTCGCGTCGGAATGACAGAGCTTGATCAAAGGACCAAGCCGAGCCGTTTGATGTCTGATGCACGCGCTACCGTTTCAACGGTCCACCAACCGGCGGCTGAATTCGAATTCGCGATCGAACTTGAATTTCGATAGGACACCGAGTCGAATCGTACCGCAGGCTTTAACGGATATTTCGAGATCCTTTGATATTTCAATATTTTTCCCCGGATCGACGTGACGCCGGGAGTAATGAAATTTTCGAAAAACGATTGCGCGATTGAAGTAACGCGCTCGGGACGTCATCGGGAATAAATATCCGTTTGTTCATTTTCGAGAAATGTTGCATATTTTCTCTTTCTCTCTCTCTCTCTCTCCCCCTCTTATTTTAACGTGCGAAATAAATACGCGTACGTTTTTTTTTCAATTCAGAAATATATATAATATATCAAATTTTTCGAAGAGAAGGGTCGCGGCAACATCCTTCATAAGTTTCGCGATTCGAGTTTGATGACCGTTCGTTCTCCAACGACGCGAAATTGAATCTTCTCCCGCGCCCTCTCATCGCGATTCCCTAATTTTTTATCCCCCGATGCTCGGATCCTCATCGGTTATTTACGACTCTTCGTGTTGTTCCTCGAGTCGCGGCTATCGAAATCAAATTAGAGCAAAGGGGAAAGGAAGACTCCGGATCCCGCCACCCTCCTGCGCACCCTGACAATCTCGAGTGAAATATGGGAGGATTCTCGGCTTATTGGCTGCGCGCGAGAGATCTTGGGAATGTCGCGATGCGATTTCTCACGCCTCGGATTGATTCTCCTCGCTTGCGATTGCGATTTTCGGGAAGCACGACGGGTTAACCGCAAACAATGTCCTCGGAATGACTCGAGAGCGTGAGCCCTCGAGCGGAGAAGATGAGAGGAAACATATATTCTCTCCTTTGGAAACCGACGAGGTTTTCTTTCACGGCTCTTCACAAATATTTTTTGCACGTTGTCACACTTTTTTTTTAGAAAAGGGTGCATCGACTTTTCAATTCCGAGTGTTTTTTTTTTTTCTTTTGGGCGTGGCACGATTTTACTCTCGCTCGCAGGTGTTCGACTGCTGCTCGATTAGTCTTCAACTTATTACTTGTGACACATCGCGTATATATCTTACATAACGATTCTCGACAGTGTTTATAATCTTTAAAATTTTATATTTAATTTAAGTTATTATCATAGATTTAAATTTATCTTTTTTGCAGAATAATTTATGTACACCCTTATTAATACTAAAAAGTAGAGTTAAAGATATTTAACATACATATGTTTTGATTAATCAGATGGTTGACAAATTAATTGATTATTTTATTTATTATTTTATTATATACAGGATGGCCCACGTAAGATGTTACAAGCTAATAACTCTAAAAATATTTGTCAAATCAAAAAATTGTTCATGAGAAAGTTTCATGTTTTCGAGGGGCCTTTCTAACTACGTAAACATAAAATTGCCTCCGCTCCCCCTGTAAAAGGGGCGGGGGGTAACTTTAAAATTTTAAACGAAACTTCCCATTTTTTATTGCACATTCTTGTAGCTTATCTCGAGAGCTTTTCAAAACACTATAATAAAGTATTTTTTCATTAAGTACTTTTTGAGTTATTTTATA